>NW_007735250.1:16353-80654 GCF_000696425.1 Galeopterus variegatus | reverse complement strand
CTCTCAGGAGTCTTCTTTTGTGTCAGCCCTAAAACCTCGAACCTGTTGTTGCTTGTTTGTCCCTGTAACTATTTCTGTATGATAAATTCCTACAAGTGGCATTGTTAGGCCAAAGGTGTGCACATTTTTAAGAGCTTTGATACATAGTACCACACTGAAAAGTTGGGTTGATTAATGCTGTCACCATTTATGCTGTCACCGATAGGGTATGAGAAGACCCAATTGCACAGCTATTGCCAGCACTGGACATTGTCATTTTGAAATATATGTATGTATACGTGTGTGAATACACACATGTACACATATATGGTATACAAACAGTGGTGATGTTGTAATATCTATTTCTTTAATCATTAGTAAGATTGAACACATTTTCATATTTTGAACTTGCCTCTTCGGAACGACTCCTTCCTTGTCATTTGTGATTGGTTGTTGAGCCCACATTTAGGCCCCAGCCTCTCCCTAGGTTTTCTTCTTTCTGGGCTGAGGAGCCCTGTGCTTCTGGCCTGAGCTCTCTCCCTGCATGGTCCTCTGTGTCTCAGGCCTGGCCTCCAGGGCAGTCCCTGGGGCTCTGGGAACTGCTTGGAAGAACTCACTGGGGGCCTGGGGAACTACAGTCTTCCCAGGGCTGCTCCTGCTCCTCACCTTCTCCTGTTTGCCATCCCCTGGTGGCCAGCCCTGCCCCAGAGGGCCCCTTTCAGTGGAGACCTCAGTGCCTCAGGAACTGACTGGGTGCTGCCCCCTGGCAGAGGGGGTGGGCGAGTGCAGGCAGGGCAGAAGACATGCCTGACTGCTGCCTTTCCTCTCAGTGTCCCGGTGAAGGAAGTACTCCCTGGCATCATTAAGCAGGGGGTTAACTGCTTAGAATCCCAGGGCCAGAACACAGCTGGGGACTTCCTGCTTGGAATGGGGATCTGCAGAGGGTCTGCCAAGAACCCCCCGCCAGCCCAGGTAAGCTGCTTAGGACCTCGGGGTCAGGACCAGGAGTGGGTAAGGGGCTTCCCTCTGCTCATTTTCATCCTCCTCTGTCTCCATCTTCCACAGACCCATTTTCCCAGTGCAAGCTGTTCCCTTACACTCTGTTCCTTGGATCTGCTCCTGCCACACTCCCATCCCTTCTCAGTCTGCTGCACAGGTGCCCTCCGTGTGCCAACTGTGTTCTCCTTACAGAGGGAAAAATGCTGCTCAAACAGCACCCAGTTCTCCCCTGGGATGCAGCTGTGGTCAGCTGGTGCGACAGGCAGCAGGGCATCCAGGAGTCCTGTGTGCACACAGGTGCAATATATGAGTGTCAAGGCACCCACATCAAAACTAGAGCCGGTCATGGAGACCCCAGAGTGGACCAGCTCCCTGGCTGCCCTGGTCCCACATCCTGTCATTACCCCTACCCCCAGCCTCTCTTGGTACATCCTCGATTGCCCTCTGGACCAGCTCCAGCTAAGCTCTCCACCCCAATATTTTATTATGAAAAATTTCAAACATATAGAAAAGTTGAAAGAATTGTACAGTGAATACCCATATACTCATCCCTAACTTCTACCATTATTTGCAGAAAGTTATACAAAATGTACAGTATATTTGCTTCATCACCTGTCTACCCATCTATCCATCAATCACAGTACTTTTTGAGACGTCCTTTCTGTTCCCCATCTTGCAGGCATGGCTGTTCAGTGATCATCTCATCCAGCAGCAGGGGAAGTGCCTGGCTGCCACCTCTACCTTAATGTCCTCACCTGGGTCCCCAGTCATTCTGCAGGTGTGCAACCCGAGAGAAGGCAAGCAGGTAAGCCTCCCTGCCCCCGGGTGCAGATGGCCAGCAGCCTCAAGGGGACACACAGAAGGGATGGGAGGCCCTGGTAGGGGAGCCCCAAGCTTGAGCCGTATAGCTCAAATAAGCCCTTCCAGAGTGAGGATCTGTGGGGGCCTAAGTCAACATCCAGGTCATGCCTGTTATTTTACTCATGAAGAAATACTTCTTCAGGTAAACATTTGTTTAATGTCTGTCCTGCCAGTCTGTGAGCTCTATGAGGGCAGGACTATTTGTCGTGTTAACACTTTATCCCTAGCCCTGGGCAACTACTGCAGCTCAAATAGTTTTTGCTTTGACCAAGAGCCTACGCTAGGAGTTTTACATAGATCAACTTCTGTAATCTTCCCAGCCACCCAGTGACATGGGCCTTAGTACTATCCCCATTTTATAGGTTAGTAAACCAAGTCTCATTGGATTTAAAGAACATATGTCATATCACACATCTGAGAAGGGGTGGAGCTGGGATTCAAAACCAGGTTGGCGTGACTCCTAAGCCCACAATCTTAACCTAGCACATAGTAGATGCTCAGCAAGTATTTTTTTTTTTTTTTTTTTGTCTTTTGTCTTTTTCCGTGTCCGGCAACGGATCGCAACCCTCAGTGTTGCCCCCGTACCGGACCGGGGACCGGCAACGGGATTGCAACACTCGGTGTTGCTCCCGCGCCTCGCTCAGCCAGTGAGCGGGAACCGGTCTGTATGTGGGATCCGAACCCTCGGGCGGGAGCGCCGCCGCGCTTCCCAAGCGGCGCACTTATCCAGTGCGCCACCGGGCCGGCCCCTCAGCAAGTATTTTTTGACTGCTGCTTGACTGGAGAAACTGAGGCCTAGATATAGTAATTTCTAAGCTGGCTGACCAGCCTTGTCTGATCACTGCCTTTTCCATTTGTCCAACATTCTCATCCACACTGTCTCCATTAATCCTGGGAGACAGGTCAGGCCTGCCTATCGAGGAAGAAACTGATGCTCAGAGAGATGAAGTCACTTGCTTAGGGCACACAGCAGCCAGTGACAGGGCAGAACTGGAAGCTGGATTTCCACATTGGGCCTGGCCCCCTTCTATGCTGCTTCCTTCCTGGCTGGAAGGGCAACTCCGCTGCCCAGGGAATGGGACCCCAAGTCCAGAGGCTGCTCCAGCCCTTCCTCTGCCCACCCTTCTCGGTAGTCCACCCTGTGCCTGATGCTGGCCACCCTGCAGGTCAGTGTGAGGGGGGAGCAGGGTGCCCGGCTCTCTGATATGGCCTGCAGGGTTTTTCTTCCACTCCTTTTCTGTTTGTCTGGATCAGCTCTTTTTTTTAGGGATGACTAGCAGTTTGCTATTCCATCTGGAAAAGCAGCCAGATTCCTTTCCCTCCAGCTTGGAGGGGTGGGGGAAAGAGAGAGAGAGAGAGAGAGAGAGAGAGAGAGAGAGAGAGAGAGAGAGAGAGAGAGAGAGAGTGTGTGTGTGTGTGTGTGTGTGTGTGTGTGTGTGTGTGTGTGTGTGTGTGTGTGTCTGAGGGGTGGGGGAAAGAGTGTGTGTGTGTGTGTGTGTGTATTTGTCTGAGAGATCCCTGTGCTGTGGCCTGCTTGATGGCCCTGCTGGACACTTCTGAAGCACTTTCTGATTGGGGAGATAAAGCTCGTTCTTTTGTGCCCTGAGGCTGCCCAGCCCTGCGGTTGGGCCTGTGCATAGTCTTCCCTTTACCTAGAGCACCAGCCTCTCTGAGGGTGAACCCACTCCCTCTTGTTGAGGCCAGAGCTGGGGAGTATCTCCTGGGGCAGCTTCCACTCAGATACTTCTCTGGGGCTGAATCGTCCACTTTCCCCTTTGTGCTGACCCAGCCTGCAGGGGTGGAGGAATCTCCCTGGCCCCATTCATTCTGCTCCTGCAAGTCTTGCCAGGCTCCCAACAGCACTCTGGGCACCTGTGCCCCTCCCCTCCCAGGATGACAGAATGAGCAGCTCTCCCACTGCCAATGCTTTCTGGAATCTGGATCTCCTTTCTTGGTCCTCCTTTGGCCCTGTTTCTGTGGACAGTTGGGTTTTATGTGTCTGAGAGGCATCTGTGCATTAGACCAGGTGTGACAGAGTCAGCAGGTCCTGGCTCAGTCATTCCCTTCACCTCTCTGAGTCTCAGTCTCCTCACTCATAAAATGAGGGCTCCCTCCCCTGCCTGCCTTGCAGGAAATCTGCAAGAACTGAGACTGTGGACATGGACAAATGCTGTGACATGATACTGTTTCTCCGGCCAGCCCCAGAATTAAGTGCCAGGAGGGCTGGGAGGCCCTGAGGCTGTGCCTGATAGCACTGGTAGGAAGTGAGAATCCTGCAATTTGGGGAGCACCTCTTAATGATTGGATGATTCATTCATTCATTTATTCATTGTAAAATGAAACTGCATCAGGTGCCTACCTTGTGCCAGGGAATGTGCAGATCTTGATGGCCACAAGGATGAAAGAAGGACATGGTCCTTGACCCCCAAGGAACTTAACATAGTCTAGTGGGGGAGAAAGAGAAGGGATTTAGCACTACACTCAGAAGGCCAGGTGCTGAGACAGCACTGAGCATGGGCTGTGCCACCCAGAGGACAGCCCTGCAACCCAGATATAGTGGTTGGCAAGACCTCCTGGGCAAAGGGTGGCCATGCTCTCCCCAGCTGGGCATTGCTGGAGGTTTGGCCCACACAAGGTAAATGTAGGGGGCTAGAAGAGCACAATGCAATAGGATGCTGTGAGTTGTAGGGGGGCCAAATGCCCTCTCTCACCCACTACCCCTGGCCTTTAGGCTCTCTGCTAGGGCTGCATGGGTACAGAATGTCCCTCACAGCCCTGCTTTCCCAAGGAGAGTGTAGGCTGCGCAGCCCCCACCTTCCACCCTATGTGCATGTCCCCAGTTGGTTCCCCTCTCTGCCCACCCCACGTCCCCCTGCAGCCCTGGCCCTGGCCCTGCAGCTGGGTGTGGCTTGTCTCTCTTCCCCTAGCTGCTCCAATGAGAACATGGACCCTCCCCCTTAGAGCTCTCAGGGCTCCATCCACATGGTCTCGAGCACTCCCACCTCTTACGGCAGACAAGGTGGACATAGGAAGAAGAGAGGTGATTGCATGGGAGGGAAATAAGAGAAAAACCAAAAATTGACCTATCAGGCTGGCTGGTTGACTCAGTTGGTTAGAGCGCAGCCTTGTAACACCAAGGTCAAGGATTTGGTTCCCCTTATTGGCCAGCTGCCAAAAAAAGTTGACCTTTCTTACTATTTATTCTTCCCTGAGCCTTGAAACCTGGGTCTCAGCCTCTCAACCCTTCTCCTAAGTGTTCCAAACAATACTCCACCCTCCATCTGGCACTTCCAACTCTTCTCAGGGGCGACTCTGCTCCCCCTTGTCACCTGGAGGAGAAGGCACTGGCCCAGGAGCCCCTTGATGATGGGGAACTCGACTTTCGGCCACCATCCCTGGCCTTGTCCTGTGTATCAGTCCATTTCTGTTGCTTATAACAGAATACACAGAACTGGGTACTTTGTAAGAAAATGAAATTTATTGCTTATAGTTTCGGAGGCTGGGAAACCCAAAGTCCAGGGAACCCATCTGGTGAGGTCTTGGTGGTGGCGACAGTGACCCAGGTGTCTCACATGGCAGAAAATGGCAGAGCAGAGAGAGATGGAGTCTAACAGATCTCCTTTTAAAGCCCTCGGAACCACGCCTCTGAACACCATTATTAATCCATTTGTTACAGCATGGTCCTACAATCTAATCACCTCTTCAAGGCCCCTCCTTTCAAGTTCCATAATAGGACTTCCCACCCTCTTAACACTGTCACAGCGGGGGTCAAGTTTTGGAGGGACACTCAGCCCAAGGCACCAAGCATCTCTGCAGAGATGGTGGCCAGTTCCCAGAGGGTGTAGGTAGCTGGCCTCACAGTTATAGGCCAGGTCAGAAGCTTAGGGCTACAGGAGGGAGAAATCTTGTTTGCAGAATTAAAAGATTCACCCAGGCCAGGACTCACAAACTCAAGTGCCGAAAGGGAGCTGGCAGGGAAACCTCTACAGGAGGAAAGTGGGACCAGGCAGGAACTACGGTGAACGGGAGAGCAAGAGTCCCATCTAATACAGAGAGCAGCTCCTCAGCACCAACCGACTGAAGCTACCTAAGAAACTGGCCCAACATCTAACTAGCAGCTACAAACACAGATTTGTATGTTGCGACTAAGCCAAATTCTAAATAAACACTGTGCAGGCCAAACAAAATACATCTGGGTTGATTCAGCCCATGAGAATCTGCTTTGCTTTCTCTGATCAAGGCAGTAACTTCACACCAAACTGCAGAAGCAAAGGGAGCGTCCCATTGGGAGGGACGGGCTTAGAGCTTGTGTGGGGTGGGGAGGGGCAGCCTCTCATATGAGGGACACAGAGTCTGTTTTAAACGAGGAAGGCGTGTCCTAGGTATATACAGGGTCATGTTCATATACGGGAAATGAAGGTACAAACGTCATTAGCAGTATTTTTCATCATTGTGTTTTCATCCACCTCCTTCCTTCTCTCCCTTCCTCCCAGAAATGGAGGAGAAAAGGATCTTTCATCCAGCATTCAGTCAGTGGCCTCTGCCTGGAGACGAAGCCCGCCCAGCTGGTGACCAGCAAGTGTCAGGCTGATGCCCAGGCCCAGCAGTGGCAGCTGCTGCCGCACACATGACGGTAGCCCCAGGGCCTCCTGTACCTTTTGCATGAGACTTTGGGACAGAAGGGGGTTAGGGTGGGGGAGTGTAAAGCGGGCCGTTTCCATCTCCTCACGTTTCTGCCGGAATCATCAGCAAACATCCCGCCATGACACACGTTTCTCCAAAGTTTGTTCTTGGGAGGGCACAGGGCACACCCTGATCTCCGTGGCGCCCTGGCCTTGCCCTGGGAGAGGAGATGGTCAGGGTTCTGGGCTGTTGCTGGACAGAGACTGGGCAGGTGCCCTGGCCCTTTGTCCTCTCCCTTGGCCCTTCTCGGGGCCCAGACAGTGGTGGGTGGACTCTCCCCTTGTTTCCGGAGGAGAGCAAGGACAGAAGACCACACAGGGGCCCAGTCGGGTCCTGGGGCCTACCTGTGGGGACAGGCGTGAGGGGAGAAAGTGGGCAGCATGGACGGAGAGGCAAGGAGGGAGACGGGCAGCCTGTAGGGGCAGGTGAGGAGCAGGAAGGAAGTGAGTAGCTCAGTGCCCTGTCTAAGAGATGCCAAGTCAGGGGGTGCTGGGTTGGATATGGGAGGCATGGGCTCCTGGGGACGAAGGATGGGTGATGTGAAGAAGAGCATGGATGGAAGAGCAGGAAAGCACCCAAAGAACAAGTCCGTTCCCCAGGACGCAGTCCCTCCACACAAACCTTACCAGCGCCAGGGCCTGGGCTTGACACCGTGCCTCCGGTTCTGCCCTGCAGGGACCCACATTCTCAGTGAGAGGCTGCAGAGGGATCTTTAGGGGCAGCCTTGGGCATAGTTTATTAAACAGACTCCACTTCTGTTTGGCCACATGTCAGGCTGAGACCTCTCTCTTGGGCCTTCATGACCGGCTGGTGCCCTGTTTCCCCTGTCTATGCCCACCGGGAGGAATGGGCAGCCACCACATGCCACTGAGCAGCCCCATTCTCATTTGCAGTTTTTGCCTTCTGCTTTCTCAAAGGTCTTTGCCTCTGTAAATATAGCATCATAGGTCAGGGTGACTGGTAAGAATGGAAACTTCTTTCTGGAGAATGGTCATCCCCTAAGTCATTAGGGGCTAAACCATCAGGCTAAACCTCATCCTGAGTCCCCTCCCCATTGCAGGAAGGGTTCAGCTATTGGCAGTGGGCTGGTAGGCTCGCTGGTGGCTCCTGTTTGTGTAGAGAACTCCCTGCTTCTTCTCACAGCCGCTAAGAGCACATCTAACCACATTTACCCCATGGCCTTGTTTGGAACCACTTCTGCTCTTCCCCACGCCCCTTTTCCCCCACCCCACTGGCTCAGGCCCCTGGGGATCTCATTCCCAAAGAAAACCAGCCTGGGGCATCCTTCCCCAGGAGACCCCAGACTTTCACAGACCGGGATTCGCACACCCACAGGGAGCTCATGGATTCCAGAGGGTCTAGGAATCTCCAGAAATTGTCCCCAAAATATTGCATGTGTTTGCATATCTGGGCAGAGGGTCCATTGATTTCCTCAGCTTCTTAAAAGAGGTCCGTGATCCCCAAAGAGTCTGAATCTCTGCTCTGGATTGGAGCCACTATCCACCTGAGCTGCCATCCCCAATCTCCCTCCTGGTGTGCCCAAAGCACCATCACCCTGCTCCCTCTACATGGCCCTCAGGGTCAGGAGCCAAGTGTCAGTGATCTGCAGCACCCACTCTGGAGGGTTCTCCAGCAGTTTCCTCTCACTTCCTGGCTCTCCCTGGCATCCTGTCAGCAGTGCTTCTGTGCCTGGCGTGCATCCCCTTGGATTCACCAGCACGGGCCCTTTGCTCCTGTGACCACACTTCTGTCTTGTGATGTTTCATCCGCTGCCATCTGCAGGCCTCAGATCCTTTGTTCATCTGGGAAGTCTCCTGCCACAGCTTAGGACAGAACTGGGAAGGGGTGAAGGCCTCTCCCTAGAGGATGGGGTAAGAGGCCTGGGCCATGCTTGAGCATAGACCTTTCAGGAGTGGGAACGTGGGCTTCTCTTGTTGAATGTAAAAGGACTGCTGCTCAGAGGGCCTCGATGAAGGTCTCTCCCTCGTTTCCTGTGGTCAGACCAGGCTCCGCACCTGTCAGCCTGCTGTCCTTTGTGGGGACTCAGCCCTGTTCTGTTTTTGCTTTTCCTCTTCTTGACCAAAGCATGTGCCACTAGCTGTCCTTGAGGACCTTGTCTTTATGAAACATATACCTGGAATAAAACCACTTCTTATATGTTCTCGGGCACCAGCGTCTTCCTTTCTGACTCTAGGGCCAACCTCTTTGGCACCACTCTCCCCTTGCCTTGTAGGGGAAGTTGGCCTCTGTTCTGTAAGTGAAACAGACATGCCAGAATCCAACCTCCTGCACCTGATAACTTGCTCCTCCATGCCCTACGTTACCCTAGCAAATCCCTGACGGCTCTAGGGAGCCAGCAAGTAGCCCTGCTGCTAGGCCGGGCCTGGGACCAGACCCCAGGAACCAGCTCTGGCCAGGCTGAGATCACACTTCTGTTGCCTCATTGCAGGACCTTCCTTGGGGCTTGGAGATGGAAAGCAAGGGGTTTCTCCGCATGGATATGGCCCTACCCCCACACCTGCCTTTAGCCACCTCTCTGTCCTTCCCTGGGAGCAAGCCCCAGCCCCTCTGAGCTGCCCTCCCCCTCCGCTACCACACAAGAAGGCAATGGTAAAAATTCAGGCAGGACACATTCTGGGTAAAAACAGAAAAAGAATTCCAGAAAGAGTCCTACTGGCCTAGCCTTGCTTGACTGGGTAGCAGATACTCTGCCTAATGTTTCCATGGAAACCAGTGGAAAACCCCCACTATTTCTGTGATCAGAAGCTGAACTACCATGTAAAAATAAATGCTGCCTCAACGCACGTTAATGCAGTTGGCAGGCCAGTGTTCCGCTAAGCTTGCCTGGACGCAGCCATTTCTGCCCCCACCCCCACCTTGTCTCAAGACTGCCAATCCAGAATTCTCCACAGCTTCTGACTCCCAGGCCTCAAGGGTCTGGAGCAAAGCACACAATGTGGCTGCAGCAGCCAGCTGAGTCTGGGCTGAGGAGGCAAGTCACCGCACAAGACCCTGGCTGGTCTCCACCCGTGCATCCATCCACCTGTGCATCCATCCACCTGCACAGCCTGGCAGGGAGTATAGCCCACTGCCCTCACCTTCTCAGGCCTCCCTCCTGGCCAGGCCAGGCCAGCCTTCCACTTCCCATCCATTTGCACTCCCAGCCTTGAAGGCCTCTGGTGTTGGCTTCTCCTGAGTAAGCCTCTCTCCTCTTGCTCTCCTCCAAACCTACCTCTCCAGAGGCCCATTTTCTCTCCCACCCCCCTTTTTTCCTGGGAACTAAGGCTCTTAGCCTTTAGCCAGCTCCAGAAAGCATCAACAAAAGCCCTGGGGCTGGCCATTAATGATGGGCCTTGTGTAACCTGACAGAAGAGTCTCCCCAGAGTACACAGTGTGGGGGTGGTGTGGCAGGAGGGACTTGGGGGCGGCAGGAGGGACTTTTCTGTGCTCCTATCTGACCAGCAGAGAGCAGTTCCTTGATCCCTAGCCCCTGTGACTTGGCTTCAGATTTCACAAAAACTCTTCCCTCTGACCCTCAGTAGGGCTCTCCCCATTCGCAGTTGGGAGGAATAATCCAGACATCGCTATCCTCCAAGGAGTCCAGCACCCCAAGGCCCTCGGGGAATGTCTTTCAGCATCAGATGGGGATGGTCCTCTCTCACCAGAGAACAGGAAAGGCAACCTGGAAAGTCTGGAGTTCACAATGTCTACAATGTTCATTCCCAACAATGTTCTCAGTGTGTTTGGTATTTGTGTGTCCCCTGCAATGGTCTGAGTCAGTGTTCCTCCAAAAGAGGGGAGGGGGACCCAGGCAGCTTCTGTCATGGTAAGAGGTCTTCACTTGCAGGCACTTAGCAAAGACCTCACCTGCTGATAGAGCAGGAGAGGGGCTGTCTGAGCAGCAGAGCTGGATTGTGGCTCCAGAGCCATCTGAGGACAGCCCTCTCCTGTTGAATTCAACTCCATCATGTGCAGGGAAAAGTGTGCTAAGGGTACAGACTATAAATACCCGATCAGCTGGGTCCATCCCCACTCTGCCACTTACTAGCTGTTGATCTTTTTTTTTTTTTTTTGTCTTTTTGTCTTTTTTCGTGACCGGCAACGGGATCACAACCCTCGGCGTCGCCCCTGCTCCTCGCTCAGCCAGTGAGTGGCCGGTCTGTATGCGGGATCCGAACCCTCGGCGGGAGCGCCGCCGCGCTTCCCAAGCGGCGCACTGTAGCAGTGCGCCACCGGGCCGGCCCCTAGCTGTTGATCTTGAATAAGTCATTTCATCTCTCAGCTTCGGTTTCCTGACCTATAGAATGGGAGTACTCATAGCCCTAACAGGTTTTTGAGAAGACTGATTTATTTAATGATTGCAAAGCATGTGGCCCTTTCTAAATGTTTAGGAAATCTGTGTTATTACATTATTAATAAACATTTTTTGAGTGCCTGCTACATTCCAGGTATTTGCTAGGGGTCATGACACAAATGTAAACAAGACAGAAATGGGTCCTGCCCTCAAGAACTAATATTCTAGCAGAAGAGACAAATAAACAGGTGACTACAGTACCACATGACAGGAGCTGCAGGGGAAGGCAGGAGCTGTGGGAGCAACAAGAGGAGTCTCTCACTGTGGCCTGGGGGTCAGTGATTTGGTGCTCTATTCCTCAGAAGATGACATTCCAGGACAGCTTGAAATGATATCCTGGGCAATGCCTGCCTCAGGCTGGATAAAGGATGGGCTGGGTGAGGTCTGGGGAAGTCAACTGGCCATACTAGCTGGGCCGGCAGTTCAGCCCCCTTGCTGGGAGGCCTGGGCTTTTTACCCCGGTGCACGCAGCGTTGTGGCTAAGTGGAGGTTCTTTCAGGAGAAGAAACTTGTCCATGGATAAGCAGCTAGGTTTAAACTCATTCTCACAGGACTGTGTGGCAGTGGTTCTCAAAGTGTGGTCCTGCAGACTAGCATCTTGAGCACTACCCGGGAACTTACTAAAAAGGCAGACTCCAGGGCCCCACCCAGACCCACTGAATCAGAAACTCTGGGAGTGGGGCCAACCATCTGAGTTTAGCAAGCCCCGCAGGGGATTCTGATGCTGCTCAAGTTTGAGAGCCACTGGTTTGGTGACTGAGATGGGTTCTGGTCCCATCACTGGGGGCCATGGGTCACCATCTGGTGCAGAAGGCTCAGGGAGCTGTGTGCCTTGGCTCTGCTAAGCAGGCTGCCTGCCACAGAGTTCTGGGTGGCGATGGTAGGTGGGCATGAGGCTGTGCTGAGGTTTGTTGCTGAGCAAGCTGCCACATGCCAAACTTGCTTTGAGTGATTTATGAGTTTCTTCCCCATCATCAGCCACATATGGCTGACTTCATTCTAGAAGAGCTTCCACCTGGAAAGCTCCATTAATCAAGGAATCAGTGCAGCACCACCCAGCCTGTAGGACAGGCATGCATTTTACCACAGATTATGTAGTAAAGTCCTTTCTGTGGATCCTCGGTCTAATGACATTGATAGCCAGTCCTATCACTTGTTGACCAGACACTGGAATTCACACCTTTCAACTTTTTTGATCCTTACTACAACTCTATCAGGTAGGTATTTTCAATATTCCATTTACAAACTAGGAAATTGAAGCCCAGAGAGGTTAACACACTTGCCCAAGATTACCCAGCTGGTAGGAGGTAGAGCCAGGACTTTAAATCCACACTCTTTACTGCCCCTCATTGCTTCTCACATATTAGTTTGTATATCCATGCAAACCCTGACACTTTCATATTGTTATCCCAGCTTTGCTCTTGAGGAAACTGGGGCCCCATGCATGGCTCTCATGGTCGCAGTTGGCGTATATCCTCCACACCCCGCATCCTTGCATGGCTGATTGTTAGAAGCCTGAATGGTAGGGCTGGCCAGGCTTGGTTCCACTAACATTGTTTTACAGATGTGGAAACAGGCTGAGAGGCTGAAACGCCTAAAGTCACAGAGCAGGAAATTTGGAGCACAGGACATGGTAGACCTGAGGACACCATGTTCTGTGACACAGCGACTGAGGTAGTCACCGATGGTCTGCCTGGTGTCAGGCATCTTATCTGGAGTGCAGGAGGGTGACTCCAGGATGATCTGGCCCCAAGGGCTACTTTGCTGCAAGGCCTGCTTTCTCCCTGCCTCCTGGCCAAGGCCTTTTTTCCAAATGTCTTCCTTGCATTATTTCTCCTTAGATATGTCTTGCACTTGTTCAGACTTGTGTGTACCCTGCCCTGTGGCTTTGTCTACCAGGTGGGAACTTGAGGGTACTTTGTAGAGCCCCAGTGGATTCACCCAGTTTTCACCATGGCTTTCTGCAGGCTCATCAAGCAGCTGGGCTTATTTTAAATTTATTAAAACCAAACGTGTCCATCCCTGTTGTTTCTTGGCTGCTTTACTGTGTGGCAGCAAGAGTAGAGAGGAATGAGTTCTAGTGTTGCAGTGAGAAATCAATCGCTCCAGCTCTGGCCCAGCCATTTATGGACCAGGAGACTATCAGCAAGCCACTTGGGCCTCCTGAGCCTCAATGTTCTCAACTGAGGAATAGGTGTGTATAAACTGGAAAGCATGCGCAGTAGTCTGGGAACCATTAGGAGAGTATTTGTCTGACACTAGGGCAGACCAGTACTGCTGGACCCCAAAGCTCTGGACTTTCCAGCTCATTAGGACGTTCTTCAGCCATCAGGGCAAGGCCTTACCCTTCAGACATGGTGGCCCAAGGGGGTGGGAGGCAGACCAGGAAAAGAAGACATGGGGAGTCCAGGCACCCACTTCGAGTTGGAGATTACCAAACTGACTATGAAACCCTTTTTATGGCACTTGCTTTTACCTTTAAGAAGCAAGGAAAGTAATTTCAGCAAGTGTCTTGTTATTCCAACAAGGCTTTGGAAATATTCAGATAGGAGGGAGGGCTCTGAGGCTGGAGAAGTGGTTCCATCTGGGGTCTTCAGAGCAGAGCTACCCCTTTTATCTGCATCCCCTGCCTGACATGATTTAGGGTTCCCTGGGCCTCCCCCTGGTGGCTACAGACACAGTCCTAGGCCAATGCCTCCATCTGTGGAGGCCACAGGGCATGGCTTGGCCACTATCAGAAGGTGTGAGGGAGGATGGCAAAACCACGCTGTTGAGAAGAACCCATGGCACTGTCAACGATATAGGCAAAGCTGCTATTGAGAGGCTCCTTCCCAGGCCAGAAATCACTCTGCCTGACAGAGGAGAAAGAGAAGACGCTGTGGAGCCAAACCTAGGGCTGAGGCCTGGCTTTGTCTCTTACTAGCTGGGCAACCTGTGGCAAGTTATTTTAGCATTCTGAAACTCGCCCCCCTCACTGGTAAAACAAGGTTCATAACACCTACTTCTCAGGCATATGGAGAGATTTAAATGAGGTGATATTTGTAAATGAGCTGAAGCAAATAAAAAAAAGGAGTCGTGGTGCCCAAAGGAGTGCCCAAGCTCTTTGAGGGGAAAGCATGTCTTGTTCACAGCTGAACCACCAGAGCTTGGTACAGAAGAGGTGGCCAGTGTTTGCTAGTAATTGAATGAATGAACAAATGAGACTCTGTGTGAGGCACAATGAGCCTACCTGGGAGGGCCTTGACTTTAACCCCAGTCCCAGCCCTGGCCCAGGGTCTGCAGGACTCTAAAAGGGGGCATGTGTTCAAGACAGGTGTGTGTCGAGCTTGTTGACTTTGCAGATAGAGGAATCCCTGGCAGGGATGGATCACAGAGCTGGACAAATGGATGTAATTCATGGACAAAAAATGCTAGGAGCTTCCCAGAGATTCTCCACCCCCAGCCCTAGCCACTGGGTGAGGGCCCTCCTAGTGGTTTCCTGAGTGCCCTTTCTACCTTGAATCAGGCACGTATCGGAATTGCCAGTACTTTTCTGGACTCTCATTAGACTGTAAACCTCATGAAGACAAATACTTGTCCACAGCACCGAATACAGTGCCTAGCATATGGTAGGTGTTCCATAAGTGATTGTTGAATGAGTGGAGATGACTACAATAAAACTGCTGTTCTCCCTCAGTTCTGAGTCCCTGAGGTTTGGGATGCATGTCAGTTTGTTCTCAGCTTTCTCTTCTAATTTGGCTGTTGACTTGGGCTTTCATGAAATCAGGTGAGGTTTGGCTCAATGAAAATTCTTTTTCATTGGGCACAGGAGACCCAGCCAAGTCACTGAGTGATTAAACAGACAATGAGTGTGAGAACAAGAATTACACCACAGAGATGATGCAGTAAATACAGATGGGCATGCATCTACCTTGTTAAAAACTGCCTTACATACCAATGAATTCGTTAGAAGGCCAAGGCAGTGGAAACTGCCACTTTGGAATTATCTCAGGTTTTGGTTTAAACTGGCAGCAAAGAGAAACTGATGAAGGCTTCTCTGTGGTCCAGGCAGTAGTCTTCATCAAGCTTTTGCCCAGGGCCATGTCTCAGCTCAGGGTACAGAATCTGTTGCTTATTTGCATACAAATTGCAAAATTCTAAAGTCTTTGCTTAAGCAATTTTTAAGCAAAATGTTATTGCTTCCCTGAAGGCTATAATTCCTTGGTTTTTCTCTTGAATATTCTTCTCATTTAGCAGCCACTCACACTGACCCAGATTTTTCACCCCAAGAGTGTACAGGATTGTGGAAGGAGCCAAGGGAAGGGGGAGTAGATGGCCGGGTGATCCAGCCTGCTTTTCAGGACACCCAGAACCTGACCTAAGTGTTTTAAGTATTATTTCAATTAATTCTCAAGCCAACTCTGTGGGATAGACACTATTATTATCTCCATTTGTAATGAGGAAATCGAGGTTCAGGGATGTTATGTAAGTCTCTCAAGGTCACACAGCTAGGAAACGGCAGGGCCTGGAATCCAAGGATGCTGCTCCTAGGATTTATTCTTAACTGTACTATCTCTGTAAACCACTTACTCTTTATACCTCCTTAAATATATCAGGCAGTTCTGTTAAAATTAACAATAGTATGCAGGGTCTACTGACTTGCTCCTAAACTGTTTTCAAATCTGAATGTGCTGGGAGATTTCTGGAGTTAAGACTCAGGGTAGGATTAGCTACATAGATTTTGGAGTTTAGTGCAAAATGAAAATATGGGTCACCTAATTCATAAATTAAGGATTTCAAAACAATTAAAGCAGAGCATTAGTCCAAGTATGGGGCCCTTCTAAGCACAGGACCCTTTACCACTGCACAGGTTACAAACATGTCCATAAAGCTGGCCTGAGTCAGGGTTCTGGGTGGAAAGCATGCCTGTTTTGTCCTGGTACTTGGCACTGGTCTGGCACATGATAGACATTAAAAAACAGTTGGTTAATTGAATTAAACAAAGCAATAAATATTTATTGTCTGCTACATACCAAGCAGTGTTGTAGGCGCAGGGGACATAGTAATGAACAATATATATAAGCCCCTGACCCCAAGGTGCAAATATTCTAGAGAGAAAAACAAGTAAACCAAAAGATGTACAAGATTATTCCAAGATACTAATAGGTGTTATGCAGAAAATAAATTGGGACAATGTGATTGAGTTACTAGGAAGGTGATAGGAGGAAGGCTCACTTTAGATGGGGCAGGATTAGAGGTTTGTGTGTGTGGGAGTTGAGGAACTAGACAAGTCCATAGAAGGAAGAATGGGTAAAAGGCATGGAGAGATTGTGTGGCGTACCTGGGAACTGTACGAAGTGTGGCTGGGGCAGGGAGCAGGGAAGGAGGTTGGTGGGAGCTGAGTTTTGACAGGTAAGCAGGTGCTAATCATGAAAGACTTTGGGTGTCAAGCTAAGAAGTTTGGATTTTAAGAGTATGCAATAGACTTTTTTTTGGTGGATTTATATGTTGAAATCCTAACCCCTAATGTGATGGAGTTAGGAAGAAAGGCCTTTGGGAGATGATTAAGTCATAAGGGTGGAGCTCTCATGAATGGAATTAGTGCCCTTAATAAAAAGGTCCCCAGAAAGCCCTTTCTCTCCTCTCTTTCTGCTACATGAGGATGCAACAGGAAGGTGGCGCCTGGAAGAGGGCCCTCACTAGAACCTGACCGTGTCTGCACCCTCATGTCGGACTTCTGGCCTCCAGATCTGTGAAAAATAAATCTCTGTTGTTTATAAGCCACCCAGTCTGGGGTATTTTGTTATAACAGCCCGAACTGACTAAGACAGAGTGACAGAGAGCTTTAAGAATTTCAAACAGGAAAGTGACATAATCAGATTTTCACTACAGAAGAATCTTTCTTCCACAGCAAAGAAGAGAATAGACTATTAGAGTCTATTCTTTTATCAGCCAAAACTACTCCCCCTTCCTTTTCCTGGGAAATGCTCTTCTCTTGTAGTTTGAATAGAAACTTCCATTTTATTATAGACTCTATTGGCTATCTATTGCTGTGTAACAAATTACCCCACAATTTAGTGGCTGAAAACAATTAACATTTATTATCTAACCGTTTTCTATGAGTAGGAATCCAGGAGTGGCTTGTCTGATAGTTCTGCCTCAGAGACTCTCATGAAGTTGTAATCAGATTGTCAAGCCAGGGCTGCCATCTTCTGAAGGCTCAACTGAGGCTAGAGAATCTGCTTCCAAGCTCACTGACACGGCTTTTGGCAGGTCCTGATGATCTGTTTTTTCAGGCTTACATGGGCCCCCTCCACAGGGCTGTCTCCCAACATGGCAGCTGGCTGCCCCCAGAGCAAACAGTCCAAGAGAGAGTGAGAGATAACACCTAAGATGGAAGCCCCAGTCTTTCTGTAACTTCATATGGGAAGTGAGATCCTGTTACTTCTGCTGTATTCTGCATATTCAGAGAGTCATTAATAAGTCCAGCATGACTACCAGGAGGCAGGGATCATTGGGAGCCACCTTAGAGGCTGCCTTCCACACAGATCCCACCTCATTCATAGGTCAGGTGACCCAAGCTGAGCCAATCAGAACACTTCCTTGGGGTTTTCGAACCTGACTAGAAAGAAGAATTTTTTTTTTTTTTTTTAAAAAGATGACCGGTAAGAGGATCTTAACTCTTGGCTTGGTGTTGTCAGCACCATGCTCAGCCAGTGAGCGAACCGGCCATCCCTATATAGGATCCGAACCCGTGGCCTTGGTGTTATCAGCACCACACTCTCCTGAGTGAGCCACAGGCCAGCCCTGAAGAAATCTTTCTAAAGTTGTAAAATGTGAAGACTCTGTGGACAGCTCTTTCCCTCACAATGTGGAAGCTGGTCTGTGGAATCATGAAGCTGACACTTAAAGGGAAGCAGAGATCACAAACAGCAGACACTCCTGTCTGCCCACCAGTTTCTGGTTCCACTTGACCCTGAGACTCACCTGTGCTCTGTCCATTCCTATAGATTGGTTACATGAGTCAATAAACTATACCCCCTCTCTTGTTGGCCAAGCTAATTCAAAGTGGGTTTCTGTCCTTTGTAACAAGAGAATAATGACTGACTGACTAACTGATCCAGAGTTACACTGAGGCAGGAAGATCAGTTAGTAAACTACTGCAGGTGAGAAGTGATAATGGCCTGAACTAAGGCACTGGGGATGGTGATTAGGGCCCAAACAGGAGAACACATAAGAACTGAAGGCAGTGATCATGTAGGACTCTTATTTACCATTGTATCCACAGGGCTTAACATTGTTTCTGGCACATAGTAAGTGCTCAGTAAATATTGGTGGAAATGAATGGCTGAATGAATGAACGAAGGTAAGGAGACAAAGGTAAAAGCAATACTTGCTGACCAATAGAATATGGAAAATGAGAAAGGGAGAAATTGAACTGTATACCCAGGTCTCAGGCTTGAATGGCTGGCTGGCTAGCAACCCTGTTCAGGAAGAGCTGCTCTAGATGGGGTCAGCAAGAAGGGGTGACGGGTTCAGTTCTGAACTACCAGCACGTGTTTTCAAGGGGAGTGGCTAATCCTAGGGAACAGAGTGGTTAATTTATCTACATGAGGAACATTCATGTCATTGGCCTCTTTGGCTTGTCCACATAACCACCTGAGTGATGCAACTACATGTACTCAAAACCTATTCTCTCGCTAGAGAAAGACCTACTTTTGCAAACAGGCAATGATCGCAACCACCTCAGGAACTGGTGGTCCTTGATTAGGAAGAACAGTCTAAAGTCAGCATGACAAAATCAGCTGTCAAATGTCAGCTTAATGAGTACTTCTGACTCCCAGAACAGTTCTCCAGGGTCTCCTGTATGACAGCTTACTTCCTGACTGGACTGGGGAAGATTATGGAGATGAGGTAAGAAGCTTGAAATTGGGTATTCAGAAAACACATTTGCTTTCCTCCTTTGGGGATGTCCACACTGGACACAGTTGGCACTGTAAAGCTGTCAGAGGTGGGAAATGCCCCTTTTATACTGGCACTCTGTGTATAGTCAGAAGCAGTCTAGGCAGGTGGTTAAGAAAGAGTTGTTAAATTTCACCAGAATTTAGTTTGAAGCGCTGACTCTGTTTCCATCCCTGGGTGAGGCTCATTAGCATGTGTCAGAAATGCAGCAGAATGCCAGCCTGACACAGCAGAGCCACCTTAGCTTCCCTGCAAGTTCCTCCTGCCAAGCAGCCTAACAATCCAAAGCAAAGGCTTCTTTTGTGGCCCAAATACACCGTGTTTTGAGAATGCACCATTCCTTCTGAGCTCAGGTTGAGTTTAGGGGAGGGATGGGCATTGTATCCAGGCTGAATGGAGTAGTGAACATGGAGGTCTGTGAATGGTAAATCCCTATGGAGGTGTAAGGGATGAGTTCACATAGCCAGTCTCAGAAATGTTTCTACTGGCTTCAGCACTATAGCCATGCAGTAGTCAAGGCAGGACATAACTTCATTATCGAATCTTTTTTATTTTTTTAAGTTTTTCATTATGGAAAATTTCAGGCATTTAAGAAAGAAGAGATTCATACCCATCACCTAGTTTCAACAATTGTCAATTTATGGCTAATCTAGTTTCATATACAATCTTCACTGGATTATTTGAAGCAAATTCCAGATACTGTCATTTTCTCTGTAAATATTTCAGTATACACACTAAAAGATAACTTAAAAGACTTCACAACAACTCCTTAATACTGATGGAATCTTATCCTGGTAAGTGAGGGAGACTTCCAGAGCTCCCTTCTCCTTTGCCCTCTATCTCTAAGGGGAATACTGTCCCAAACACAGAGCAATGCACAAGGTGAAGGACCGAGCAAGGAAGGAAGATTGCACCCACACTGGGATCACCACTGATGTGTTTAGCACAACTTCAACAGTTTTAAAACATTTCTTGAAATAGTCTAATAGAGAATTTTTTTTAAAACCCAACAGCCTTCACATTTTAATCAGACTTTTTGGCACTTACCAGTGCTACAGGACAGACAATTAGAGAATCAAGAAGTGTCATAAGGTGAACAAGATTCCTTGTCTTAGCAGCTTGTGGCTGGATTGCCTAAAGGTCCCAGGCCTCTACTAAGATGCATGGGTAACTTTGTCGTAACATGACTTTTTAGACTTTTTTTTCTGGTAGTATTGCATTAACAACAGTACTAAATATTCCTGGGGAACAAATTTTATTAAAGTATGACATAAAGAAACTGCTATTAGGACAGCTGGTCATATAAATGTGAAATCTCCTTTATGGATGAGCAGGATGTCCCCATGCAGGAGTGGCCCAGAGTGGGGAGCCACAGCCTCAGTAAGGACAAGAGATTGACTATGCAGAGGTCGCTGGCTTGGGGTGGCGAGAGGAGGGAAGGTGGTGTCAAAGGCCTGCTGAGGTGAGGAGGTTGTCCATGTGGGAAATCCTGAGTGATCCTCCTAACCATGGGCTTGCAGGACAGCATGCCCCATGGGGGCTACCAACGCTGACTTACTGTGGGGTGGTCTATTGAAGTGCTGATACAGAATCTTTTCTACAAACTGTATAATCTTCATATCTACACAGGTCAGTTGCAGGAATAACTGGGTGATATTACAGAGATGCTCACTGTTCACATATAGGTCACATTGGCCTCAAATCCTTAATTCTCAGTAGTAATCATTAGCCTTTTACATGAAGATAATTTCTCAATACAGGTACCTAAAAAGATCCCGAGGCCTGGCTCAGAGGAGGCACTACACATTGAGGTATCAAGACTTTCCATCTTTAGATCCCGTAGAGCTACAGCAGGACTTTATGCTAATCAGCAATTGCCCTCAACAGACTTTCAGTATCTGTGCCTTCAAATCCTTCCCTGACACTCCTCTGAAGGAAGCATGAGGCTTCCGCCTCTGTCATTACAACTGCAAGCTCCCATTGAGATTTGCCTAATAACTCAGATGAGCATTACGGTAATCCTTCCTGGAATTGCCTTGTGGGTGGAAGTGGGGGCATCTGGACTCAATGACAGCATCAAGAGCAAAGCGATCTCTGGGATGGCCAGAGCTATTAGGGGGAAAGGGCCCAGCATTGCTGTGCACTCTTCAAACTGTTCACCCTGGAGTACACACTGGTAAGACTCAACCCAAGACTAGAGGGGCAATATAGTTGGACAAGCCTGGGGGTCCTGGAACAGAGTATGTACTGCACAACAAATGCTTGTTGGTAAGAGTTAGCATTACCATGACAACCCCATCCAACCCCAGACTTACAAGGAAGAAACCATGACCTATCCCATTTCTCTTAAAAGTCCAGAGACCTTAAATTAAAATATCTGTTGACAAGAACACAGGGCCTGTCTCAGTTAAGCAATGTATTCAGTTCTCATTAGCCTTCTCCCTACTCTCTTGAAAAGCATAAAGGAAATTATCTTTGGCATAGAAGTGGCTTTTAAACCAACCTTTCACAATATGTCTCAATTGGAACATCCAGTTTAGCATATAATTACGAAAAAGAAAGGAGTGTCCTAGATGAGTTGACACAGTATCTCTGAGTATAGCCAGAAGGATCACTATTGTCTTCAAAGGCAAAACATCTTTCTTAAAGCAGGCTTACAAGTCAAACTATGTAGTGGAGTAGACAGGGAAGTGAATCACTAAGAAATTATCCCCTTCTAAGGTTTCTATCATTGAAATTTCCCTCTGATCATCATCTAGCTTCTTCTAACTTCTCCATCTCCCAAATGTCCTCATGAATTCAGCCTCTCAGTCCTCTTATCTCCCAGTCCATCACTCACTTGCTTTAGTATCTAGCCTAGAGCTAGGTTAGCTTTTCAATACCATGCTTGTTACCTATGATTCCTTTTATGCTTAACATTCTTCCCACGTCAGCATCCCCTCCCATAACAATTTTATATTTATCCTTGTACTCAAGTTTATGCTCTTCTCTCTCCATGCTGCCTAAGATCATTCTTTGTTCATTTTTGTAGCCAATTATGTGCCTTGCACTGTTTAGTCAAATTCCATCACCATTTACTGTGCATCTAATACACATCAGGCACTTTTCTTTTTTTTTTTGTCCTTTTTGAGACCGGCCACACCACACTCAGCCAGTGAGCGCTGTGAGCACACCGGTCATCCCTATATAGGATCCGAACCCGCGGCGGGAGCACTACTGCGCTCCCAGCGCCGCACTCTCCTGAGTGCACCACGGGCTCGGCCCACTTTTCTGTTACTTCATGGAAAGCAGTGTGGTGTAGGATACCCTGCTAGTCAAAGTGTGATCACCTGGAAATTTGTTAAAAACACAAAATGTGGGTTCACCTCAGACCAAACAAATTAAAATCTGCATTTTAGAGAGATACCCAGGTGTGCAACATTCAGAATGAGAAGTACTGGTATAATGCACATCAGAATCTCCTGACCTTTTCATTTAATGTATTTTGAAATTCTGTTATTGGGTGCATATACATTAGGATTGTTAGGTCTCTTGATGAAGTTGCTCTTCCATCATTACAAAGTGTCCCTCTTTATCCCTGGTAATTAATATTCCTTGTTAGGAAGTCTACTTGCCTGATACTAAGTACAGCCACTCTAGCTTCTTATGCTTAGTATTTGCATGGCATATTTTTTCTTTTGCACTATTAGCCTATCTGTGTATTAATATTTAAAGTGGGTTTCTTATAGACTGCACAGTTGTGTCTTGCTTTATTGATCCAGTCTGACAGTTCCAGTCTTTTAACTGCAGTGTTTAGAAAATTTACATTTAACGTAATCATCAATTTAGACTGGGTCTAAATCTACCATCTTTCTACTTGTTATACATTTACCCACCTGTTCTTTGTTCTGGAGGTTCTGGAACAGAGTAGGTACTCCTAACAGATGCCTGTAGGCAAAGATGGGAGTTAGCGTTACCATGGCAACTCCTCCAACCCCAGGCCTCCACATTATCTTCATATCCTTCCTTCCTTTGGATTGAATATTTTTAAGTGATTGCTCTAGGGTTTACAATAGGCATGTTTAACTTCACAGTCTGCCTTCAAATGATATTATACTACTTCATGTTAATATTTCAACCATGTACTTTCATTTCTCCTTATTGTCCCCTTTGCAGTATTGGTGTCATACATTTTAATTCTGTTATAAAACTCACAGTACATTTTTAAACAGTAAATTATCTACTAAAGAAATTTTTCAAATAGAAAAATGTCTGCTACATTTGCCCACATATTTACTATTTCTGGTGCTTTTCATGTATTTGTGTAGATCCAAGTTTCTATCTGTTTTTATTTATCTCTGCTTGAGGAACTTCCTTTAACATTTCTTGTACGTATGCTAGCAATCAATTATTTCAGATTTAGTTTACCTGAAGAATCTTTTACTTTGCCTTTGAGTATTTTGCTGGATCTTAGATTGTCTACACTGTACCAGATGCTTTCTCACATTAGATTGACAGTTCTTCCTCTCAGCATTAACAAAAATGTCATTCCATTGCCTTTTGGCTTGCATAGTTTCTAATGAGAAGTTTGCTGTTACTCATTTGTTCCTCTGTATGTAATCTGTGCTATTAAGATTTTCTCTTTATTGCTAGTTTTTCACAATTTATTCTGTTTTTAAAATTTTTTTTTACATTCAAAGACGTTGGAGAGCAGGTGGGGGAGGGGGGAAGGGGGAGGGAAATAGGATGGGAAGAGGAGAAAGGGTGGGGCATGGTAAAGGCCTGTGGCACACCCCTCATTCTGGCAGGGGAGATCAAGGGGCTTTATGTGGCAGCTTGGCCATTGCTGGGCTGGATGCAGATGTCAAGGGGGTGTGACTAAAGCCCTTGGCCCCCTACTGCCCTGGCTTGGGAGACCGGGGTGCTTCCTCTGGTGGCTCAGTGGTCATCACTGGGCTGGGTGTGGTCATCAGGGGGGCATGGCTGAGGCCATCAGCCCCCCACTGCCCCAACTCGGGAGCCTGGGGCACTTCCAGTGGTGGCTTGGTGATTGCTACTGGGCTGACTGTGGGTGTTGAGGGGCTTTGGCTGAGGCCCTCTGCCCCCCAGCACCCTGGCTTGGCGCCTGGGGTGCTTCCAGTTGCAGTGTGGTGGTCATCACTGGGCTGGGTGTGGTCATGGGGGGGGCCTCCCCCATTCCTGGCTTGGGAGCCCAGGGTGCTTCTGGTCCTTCTAGGTTTTATAGGTGTTCTTCGGTGGTGGTAGACCTTTACTAGTTAATATCCAACTTTGTCTCTGATCTGTGGGCATTTTGTGTTTTCGTTCACTTCCATGTTGGATATTAGCTACCCCCACCACTTAAACTCTGCACTGGAACTAATTTGCTGTCCTTTGGTTACTTTTAAAATGGAGGAACTTCCTGTGGGGACCAGCACTTGAGGCCTGTAGTTGGGCTAAACTGCTGCTTTGCTGCTGATTCCCCGGGGAAGGCTTTTTGTGCAGCTCAAGTTTTAATTCTTGACTTTGTGTGTACTTCTGGGTCTTGTGGAAACTCTGGTCTGGGCCTGAGCCTTTTTAGCAAACTGCACCCCTGCAGTTGTATATTCCTGACCAGTCTCCACTGAGTGGGCCTGTGCTGACAGGAGGGCAGATGAGCTTTCCATGCTGTGCCCCAGTGATCCCCCGATGGGCTCTTCTCCCCCACCGCCTGTACTCTGAACACTTCCCATTGGATGGGCCTGCGCCAGTCCCTGCACCAGCCTCTGAGTGGCTCCTCGCTCCTATGTGGGTTCACGGGAACACTGTTAGTGGTCTTGCTGGCCTAGAGGGCACAAATGGCCTCTTCTCCCCTGCTGCCTCCAAGCAACTTCATACAAAGGGCACAGCTGCAGCTTTTGCCAGCTCCTCCTCTGTGTGCTCACCAGCTCCAGCCTTGAAGCAGCTGGGGCTTGAAATGGTGGGAGCAGTCCTTTCTTTCTTTCATTATGGCTTCTGCTTTTATGAACTCCTAGGTCTCTTCTTCTCTTCCCCTGAGCTCTAGTGGCCCCAGCTTGGCTGTCATTGCTTTTTAATAGTTGTAAATTAGTTGATTTGTGGAAGAGAGTGATGCTGGGGAATGTCTATTCTGCCATCTTGATTGGAAGCCTCAGTTTTTTGCAATTAAAATATGTGTTCTTGTGTGTGTGTTTTTCTCTTTGTGTTCATCATACCTGGGGTTGGTTCAGCTTTGTGGATCTGAATTTAGTTTTTATCAAATTTAAAACATTTTGGCCATTATTTCTTCAACATTGTTTTGTTTTCTTCACCTCGTTTTTCTTGGGACTGCAATTATACATGTTAGATCACTTGCTATTATCCTATGGGTCATTACAGCTCTGTTCATTTTTTTTCCATCTTCTTTCTGTGCTTCAGTTTTTAAGTTTCTACTGCTGTATCTTCAAATTCATTGCTTTTATCTGCAGTCTCTAATCTACTGTTAATCCCATCCAGTGAATTTTTCATTTCAGCTATTTCTCATCTCTAGAAATTGTTTTTAAAAATATCTTCTATTTCCTTCCTAATATATTTACATGTTCCTTTAAATATTTCCACGTATTTATAATAGCTCTTTAGTGTCTTTGTTAATTACTTCATCTCTATTTTGGAATAGCTTCTATTGACTGAGTTTTAGTCTCTGTTATGAGTCATATTTTTCTATTTCTTCACAGGTCTATTAATCTGAGTACTAAACAACTATGAAGGTTACTTTATTCAGAGTTTGGCTACTGTTATCTTCTTTTAATGAATGTTGGACTTTATTTTTGTATACAATTAAATTATCTGTGGATCAGTTTGACTCCTTCGAAAACTGTTTTTAAACTCTGCTGGAGTGAGTCTACAGTTGTGCTCATTTGAGAAGCAGTTTAGTCTTATTACTAAAGAATAACACTTTTGGGGTCTTCAATGAAAGCACTGGGTTATCACACAGGACTCTACTCTGGCTGGCTAGAACCTGTATGTCTCCACACGCTATATGAATTCTGAGAATTGTTCTTCTGACTCCCTAAGTTATTGTATAATCAGCCTTGTACTAGCAAAGATGTAAGGAAATTCACATGCAGACTGCTGGAGTTCTTTTTCTGTGTAGCTTCCTTTCCCCTCAAATGCCAATCCGTCCCCTCAATTCTGCAAGACAGCTGGACTCTGGGTTCCCCTTCATGCCTACATTCCACAAAAAAATGCCTGCAGGTAGAGATGTAGGGCTCATTTCCCTTCAAACAGGATTAATAGTCCTTTGCTGCCCGTTGTTCAGTGTCTGAAAAACAGTACCTTCATGTATTTTGGCCAGTTTTCCAGTTGTTAAGTCTGGTCCTTGTTACTCTATTGTGGCTAGAAGTGGACATCTGGGAGCCTTTAAAAAATGCTTATTTTCTCTAGTCCCAACTGAGACTGACAATCCAATTCTCTAGAGTAGGCCAAATCCAGGCTACCGTTTATTTTTGTATGGCTGGCAAGCTAAGAATGGTTTTGGTATCTTTTTTTTTTTTCTTCCCTTTTTTTTGTCTTTTTTCGTGACCGGCAATGGATCGCAACCCTCAGTGTCACGCCCGTACCGGACCGGGACCGGCAACGGGATCGCAACCCTTGGCGCTGCTCCCGCACCTCGCTCAGCCAGTGAGCTGCCGATCTGTATGTGGGATCTGAACCCTCGGCGGGAGCGCCGCCGCACTCCAAAGCGGCGCACTGTAGCAGTGCGCCACCGGGCTGGCCCGGTTTTGGCATCTTTAAAGGATTGTAAGAACACACAGAGAAATACGTGACAAAGACCATGTGTGACCCACAAAGCCTAAAATATTTACATTAGCCCTTTATAGAAAATGTTTGCTGAATCCTAATATAGAGGAAGAGTCGGGGAACCTGATTTTTAAAAAGCCTCAAAAGTGACTGTAATGTAAAGATTTCAATAGTTGAAGGACCAGTATTTGGAATTTATTAGTGTAGTGGGAAGATTGTGATCTTTCTCTGGAGCCAGAGAGACCTGGGTTTTACTTCATGACCTTGGATAACTGCTCTTCATTGTTTCTTCAGTTGTAAAATAGGAACAACTGATGTGCAGGAATGAAGATGAGAGATAAACTATTCAGGTAAAGTACCTATGTCTGGTACAGCATAGACCACCATAAATGGTTGTTTTTAAATTTAAATTTAAATTTATTGAGTAAAAAGTATTCAATATCTAACTCTCTCCTTTTTCTCATTAGTTGGGTGCTTCTGGTCAAAGTCACAAAGTGTACTGACTATTTCCACTAAAAGTTAACCTCCCCACATTCCCACCTGTACCAAACTTTTCCCACTATTCTCAAGGCCCCTGATATATCTCTTTCTCCCTTTCTCCAGTAGTGACCATTTTATCCACTCAATGGATTAGGACCATGTAACATAAACCCTCTCAACTTTCCATCTCACTTTCTCTTCTGAAGTTAATCATTCCATCAGTATACCTGAACATATATTCTTACTGGGACTGTAATTTTCGCCATCAATTATCAAATACTTTTTTTTCCTCATGGACCCTTCCTTTACTTACACACATGCATAAATTGCCTCTACTAAAAAAAAAAAAAAAAAAAAAAGTAAATTTGCAACTTAACATTCCATATTACTTTTTTCAAGTTTTCAATGAACTTTTGTCTTCTCTGACTATACTTCACCATGTCCCTTACTCTTTACCTGCAAATTTGGTATCTGTCTTCATAATTTATTATACTTCTGAAAGATCTCCTAAACTCCAAATCGAAAGCCCTTTTATAAGGAAGTATTCATAATAATAACTCTTTATCTTATCTTACTGAAAAACTCTCTTGATTTGGAATCTGGGATATTATATTCTCTGGCTTCCCAATCCAGTCTAAACAGAACAGTGAGTTTAATCCTCCTAATGTAAAGATCTGACAGGTTTATGCCTCAAATATCTTTAAAGGCTACCCACAGCCTAGGCAATTAAATTTATAAACTCTGTAGCTCAATTCTCAAAGCACTCTCCAACTCTAGCTTTCCTAGCCTTTATCCCACTTCTCCTAAGTATTCCCTTTACTCCAGCCATGATGGTTACTTGCTATTCTTCAAACATTCCCAGTGCTTTACTATCTCCATAATTATTATTTTTGCCTTATTTTCCTGCTTTCAAAGTTTAGCTATTCTTTAAATCCCAGTTCAAATTCCACCTCCTTCATGAAACCAGCTAGTTGTGCACTCTCATATATCTCAAGTATCTGTAGATAAAGAATTAACAACATTCCTGCTTTATGGACGAATGTGACCTTGGGTTTTCTAGCTATGTTCCTGAGGAGACATAATGGTGAAACGCATTACTAGACAAGATTGTGTATGGTAAAAATGACCCCTAACTGGTAAATTATGCTTAGACTGGTAGAAACTATAACTACCTAGTGGGAAGACATGGCCTTATGCTTGTCTGCATTCAGTGACTCCTGTAACCATGGCCTATCTCTTACAGGGACCTAAAAATTGTGTCTATGGAGTTAATACAAGAGATAATGGCTCCTGTTGTACATGAAGCTTCTAAGCAGGGCAGATCTTGGACTTACCTAAGTCTTGTCTCTTGCATCTGAGCTATCGTGTTCAGAGAATAATTCTTGGATTGATGCCACAACGACTACCCCCATGGAAGAGAAACACTTGATGATGTTGTGTTGGCTAGCTATTCTCTGTGCCCTGTATGCTTGTGAGTAAACTGGTGCCAAGTGTGACCTCTTCAGGTCTTGTGAATCCAAATATTTGATTGAGTCTAGAAAAGTCCTTTTGACAGGCATCAGAGATCCATTATTCTGCTTACAGTTACTCATTTTGTGGAACTCTCTAATCCCCTCAAGATCTTTGAGGTTAAAACCTTGTCTTTTTCATCTAGCAAAGTTTCTGGTTTTGCTGGGTGAATCACTTGAAAATTTGAATGTATTTTTTCACCATTAGGAGAGGAATAATTATTACCTGTCTCAAAGGGTTATTACTGTGATTAAGATGTGAAAATGTTTCCTAAGCAGTAAAATGCTATTTGGTAATACTAATATCATTATGTTAACATATAAATTAATATTCTTTCTTCTAAAAGTATGCCTACAAATATGATAATATTTATTAAACAGTTCATACATTAATCCTGATTTTCATTCCAAACTTCAAATTAATAAAAACAGTTTGATAAAGGAAGGCCATCCTGATGTAAATCTAATGTCATACTAAAAAAACTACCCTATCCTCTTTCCTCCAACCCAAAGTCTGGCCTGCTTTTAGGACAGTACAAAATCATTTGCTCATCCATTAAGTTATTCCCTTGCTGAAAGTAAAAGTTAACCACCACTCCTATCCCAAACAATGGGAATAAGAGGCATAACGTGTTTGGGCATTTAGTGAGTAGCTGTAAAGATTTTAAGCTTGAGAACTGGAAATGAAATGAGATAGCTGAAATCTCCTTCTCTCTCCTGAGACCTCTTTGATCAAGCACTAAAGGACAGATATAGCCATTATCAAAAAATATTTTAGAAATTCTCAGGTATGTAAAAAAAACAAAGGTGAATTAGAGAACCAAGAGTTCTGTAATTTGTTAGGCAGATTTCACCTTTACATAGCAGTACAAAATATCATTTAAGCAGAAACCAAACCTGTTTTACTTGTGGTTGGGGAAAAGCCAAACAATCAATACTCCAAATCTCTAACAACTTGGGGACAGTGGTTGTAGCTGGGCCAAACCACTGAAAGAGCTGCATCAAAGACTTTACCTTAACAACAAAAAGGCTCCTTTTCTGTGTAATACTGGATATAGATAAATGTGTCTTTCTCTGTATTTATTCCAGTCCTATTCTTCCTTAAGCTTTTAATGATTCAAAATACTGCTCCCCTTTTTGCTCTCATCACCCAACATCTAGAACCCAGATGTTTTCTCACATTCCTAAGAAAATCCTATTTTCCTCTGTAAGGCCAACACCAGAAACTGTACTGTATCTTACAACCAAGGGATCCCACTCCCTCCACAGTATTTTTCAAAAAATGAAGCCAAGATCATATCTGTTAGATAAATAAAATTATATTAGCAGGACAGGCCAAGGGAAAAACAGGACAATCTGACTTGCTTCTGGATCTATTTCTTTTTCTGAGAAGATTTTAGCTTTAAAATTTTGCTGGGAGGTTAAGAGTTTGAATCCATGTACTGGCCAGCCATTAATTAATTAATTAATTAAAGGCTGATTCACAGTGAAACATTAACTATGACTATACTTAATTCTGTAAAGTATACCAATTTTAATAATCCTTTGGTACAGTGACATTTTAATAATAGTATAATTGTTCTACAGAAAAACTGAGCCCATATATTATTGGCTACTGGTGAAGTGATAACAGCAGAATCAGGGAGTGTCCATATACTCGATGAACGGAAGTACAATATCTGTTCAAGTCCCAACATGACCTCACCTTCTACATTAAAAGCAAGATTACCTTATACTTTTCTGTGGTCTTTCCTTCACCCTTCTAGTGTCCACGCAAGAGTGGATAATTGATATTCAACTGCTGAAGGCTCTGAGGAGGGCACAAGGCCCTCCCAGAAAGAGTATTTGATCAAAGCTAAGGAGCTAACCTGGCTGCTGATGCAGACAAGCTATATCACCAGAAAGTCTTCTAAAATGTTTGCATCAACAGCAGGTACAAACCTTGGAGCTACAACTGGGATTCACTTAATGATGCTGGAATTCAATGTTCACGGACAAAAAAATAAAGAATCACTGAGGGAGAAAATATAACTAAAGAACATTTATTTTTCACTAAGACTTTATCTTGAGGGCAAAACTAAACTGTGTTACCACCCCCTACCCCATCTTGAAGAAGGGTTACTACAGTGAATGTTATAAAGCAGATATGAATAGTTTTGAAGGATTGGAACCAACATTAACTGACAAAGAACTTCCATCTAAATCATCAAAAAAATGTTAAAGTAAAAAAAGGGGGCAAAAGGGGTTTCAGATTGAATAAGATCGTCACATTTCATCTAATACATTCAATCTTGGCTAGAGTATAACAAAACGGAAACAGGATTACTATAATACAAAACTTCCACTACAGCAAGCTGTACATACCTGTGTTCCAAGCCACCCCCAACCCCCTAATGCTTCCAACTCAATTATTTCCCAGCCTGTTGGGCCTGCCGACGAAGGAGCACATAGATCTTCTCTTTAATCCAGTCTTTGTTATAAGGCTGGTATGTCTGGGTATCAGCTCGGTAACTGAGGAACAGAAAGGCAATAAGCAAAGTTACAGTGGTCAATTACTGTCATGTGTTTAAAGCCCCAAATTATAACAGCCCAATGATGGCACAGATATACACATTTCCATACATAAACTTAATGAAAGAGTTGTTTACCTAGCTTTTAAATTTTAAGCTATATAAACTTTAGATCATTTAGCACAATTTTACAGTGGATAAAGAAACCAATGCCTAGAGCTCTTAAGTTAATGCTCAGTATGTTACATATCTACTTCTTGATAGAGTATGACCAGAAACCATGTGTTCTTTCTCCTACATACTTTCCAGTTTTTACGGTTCCTTTAGTGATTAAAGAACAAAAGCCAAATGCTAGTACAAACCTTAGATTTGCTAAATTTATTCTGAATTAACTAACTTTAAAAACATGTTACTGCAACAAAGATTTCTTGATTTTTTTCCCCCAGTATAGTATTAAGAGAAGGAAATCTTATAACCTATATTTTAGGATTTGCTTTTTAATATAATGTTAGAGGCTCATGGAGGAGAATTGTCAGAAGAGATAGTAAGCTCTAAAACACCTGTTATCAGAAGAGAAGGAAACAGCACAAATACTAGCATTAGCAGTAAAACTCCAATGGGACTCTGAGGGTTTCTGGAGCACAAGGATTACTTAATGGCCAATCACTCAGGGTATCTTTACAGGACTCAAAAAAATGGAGAAACTTTCCAGCCAACCTAAACCTGAAATGTAGCTGGTTACGTAAAAAATTCATTTTTGGAGCCCAAAACTAAAGCAGACAATAAGCAACCAGAGACTGTACAAATACAATACACATCACAGTGTTTCAAAGCTTTGTGCACCATCTGCTGGGAACACTGCACTGCATCCAAAAAGAGGTTGAAGATGCGGTTTGCCTTGATGGGTACACTTAGTGTGCCCCCAAAATAACTTAGGGATACCACAGAAAAACACACTATCTAATGTGTCAATTATTGTCTTGTTTAACTAGAAGTTTCGTCTGTTAACTTCATGGCAAAAAAAAGTATACATAAATAAATACAAATGACATTAATATGTTACCAAGAACTAGGTATTGCTTTAAGCGCTTATCTGAATTAATTCACTTATTCCTTTTTACAACTCTTTGAGTAGGTACAATTATTATCTTTTTTATAAACAAGGAAAACAAGGCTCAAAGAAGTGAAGCAACTTCTTAGCTAGGTGATATTGGACAAGTAGTAGAATTTACACACTCCTAACTGTAGAGTCTTCACTGTTAAAACCACTAAGCTAGAAATCTATAATCCAATTTTTGTCAAGGGAAACAAACTCCAAAGTAGGAATGCTTTATACAATTCACATCATATTCTTCCTCTGAATGATAAGGTCAGAATCTGGTTTATTAAAAATGTATAAGCTTTCCATTTTACAAAATGCTTAACCAAATAAAAAGAAACATTTGGCTTTTTACTAATGTCCTTTTGTTACAATGAGAAATATCCTAAAAAGTGAAATAATTTTGCTTGAATATCTTCTGCTCATACCTCCGAAATAAATAAGCTCTCATCTAGTCTACTTTGAAGTATGGCAGAACAAACCACAATTAACACTGGAAAAGACCTAAAAAGGAAACAGAATTTCTCAGAACTATCATATTTGGGTGGGCAGCCTTATATACTTGGACCTTGCTTATTAGTACAGGAGGGTCTAGATTTATGTCAGGAACTCAAGGACAGGGTTTTATTTTTAATTACAAATATGTTAGTTTTTTAAAATTTGCCACAAGTAGAATTACATGAGCTCAAATTTCCATAAGTGAGATAAATTGTACTGTTAACCAATACAAATGTGTTTGGTTTTTTTTTTGATAGGTAAAAATTACACAAAGTAAAAAAGTGGTTGTAAGGGACATACCACAAGTATGCTATTAATCTTTGAACATAACTTTTCTAACTTTGTGCTACTAAATGTAAACCAGAAACCACATCTAGAATGCTAAAATGATTTCTTTCTTTCTTTTTTTTTTGTCTTTTTTAGTGACCGGGAAGGGGATCGCAACCCTTGGTGTGGTGTCGCCCACACCGCACTCAGCCAGTGAGCGCACTGGCCATTCCTATATAGGATCCGAACCCGCGGCGGGAGCATCGCTGCGCTCCCCGCGCCGCACTCTCCCAGGTGCGCCACGGGCTCGGCCCCTAAAATGATTTCTAATATTTGTATTATTAAAGAAAAATAGGGGAAAGACTTCTTTAATAATTACCTAGATAATTCCTTCCAGCTATGGTAGTTCAGGCAGTATAGAAGAGAAATTAATAGCAAGCTATAGTTATTAATGGTCTGTCTGAAAAGCTGCAAGCTGTAGTTATTTATGTTTCTATTTCTAATGTTGAAAATTTGGGGGCCTCTGAAAACTTTCAGAATCAAATAAGGATTTAGAACCACTTTTCCCACATGACTGTGGTTATGTCCCTCTTATTATTTGAATATTCAGGAGAAATAAGGTAGGTAACCAAAGAGGTTACCTACTGCCATGGTACTTCCTGTGACAGCACATGCTGCTCCTCTCTTTAATCAAGGATTGTTATTTGGGTATTACTCCTCAGACCAGAGACTGAGTCCATTTTTGGTTTGTAAACTGTTGTGTACTCACTACTCCTACTACATTTACATGGCAATGACCTAAGACTTACAAATTAATTAAAAAATAAAAAACCCCACAACAGTATAGGAGGAAATGCAATAAATAAAGATTCTACTTTGTGACACGACTAACCCCAGAGCAAACTGACCATGTATTAATAATAAAGTTTAGGCATGGAGAATTTTTATTTCACATATTTAAAGCCAGAGTATGATTTTTTTCAATTTTCTGATCTGTAAGTTTTTTCCATAAGATGAAAATACAGCCTTTTGAATATGCAGGCTTTCCTTATTTGCTTAGAGAAAAAAGGGACCTGTTCATCCTCAGTTACCATAATGAGGTACTCCTAACTAGGAAGGCAACTCGGTACTAGTGAAGACATCGTGATTTCATTGATCAAACCCACAGCTTCAGTTCTTGTATAAACCCGCGTTCACTGACCATAACAGTAGGCTAAAAGATTCATCTGCCAACAGCTAGGAATTTTATTAATATACTTAACATTTATTGTCTCATTTTCAAGTACCAGTTAATAGCTGTCAACACACAGCTTTCCATAAGGAAGGCTATTCATGAGTTGGCTATTGCATGACTTGGAAAATAGCATGCAAGTTGATGGATTCCTAAATGTTCACAAGCCAGAATGATCTTGGGGGTGGGGGGCACACAACAAAGTCTAACTAAATAGGGCTGCCCCACCCAGATATGATAGTTCTGAGAAATTCTGTTCCTTTTTTTACTTTTTTTTATAAAATCACGAAAGCCACCAATTTAAAAAATAAAATCAATAATTCATTTAAAGAATTAAGTGAGGGTATGCATATGAACTCTGTTAAAATCTTAAATTCCAATTCAAACATCAGTTAGTTTTTAAGTTCAGGTGTGAAAATTTCCCAACACAAATACACCTAGGACAAAAGCATATATATACATATATATATATATATATATACATATGTATATATATATATACATATATATATGTATTACCAGAATTTCATCAGATAAATAACTTCAAGCTTTCTAACATAAGAGACTGAAAAATTTAGCATGAAATATATTAGAGTTTCACTTTTGTTTAGGTCATCCTATCAATTCAGAATATAGCTCTGTAATGAAAACAAGAGAAGGAAAACTACGAATAATTTTAAAAAGCGATGCCTCAAATATTATATGGTTGACATGCATTTATACAACCAATATTTACTCAGCACCAACTACATGCCTGATACTATTCTAGGTACCATGGATACAGCAGTGAACAAAAACAAAGCTTCCTGTTCTTAGATTAAATTCTAGCAAGCATATACAGTCATCCCTCAGTATCCTCAGGGGATTGGTTTTAGGACCTCCTGTTGATACCAAAATCCATGGATGCTCAAGTACCTGATATAAAATGGTGTAGTATTTGCTAATAACCAACGCACATCCTCTCATATACTTTACTTATAATACCTAATAGAAAGTAAATTGTATTAAATAATTGTTACACTTTATTGTTAGGGAATAATGGCAAGAAAAAAAATCTGTACATGTTTAGTACGGATGCAAATTTTTTTTCTAATATTTTCTATCTGTGGATGGTTGAACCCAGGGATAAGGAAGGCCGACTGTATACACATTACTGGTGATTTTACATCCAGTAGATGATCCTGTCAACACCTAGGCCTCTCAATTACTTGAACTCCTCTCCTCTAATGACCTCGTCTCCTACCATTCATTGGCCAGATCCCTACACCTTGTCAGTCAGCATTTTAATCTCTCAGTTCCAAGCACCTCATTCCCTAATCAGTACTTCCTAATACTCCAACTTCAGCAATCCTTTTACTCGGTGGGACCTACAATTAATTGGTTTACCTGTCTCCAGTGCTCCCTTCCACCCCTATTACATTTCACAGTCATTCAGTCCTTTGCATACACCTTCAACCTTTAGCAAAATCTTTGCTAACTCTCTACCAACTCCTTACCTGTAGCCATCCGGGTTAAGAGTGACTAGAAAAAAACCCCATGATCACAATGACTGATTTCACTTTAAATTCATTATCAAGTACCTCAGAGAACACTTAATGTATCCCAGAAATCACACATATCCCTAATCCTTTCATCTTCCTAGATTATTTCTCCACAAACCTGCAGCACCCCCCCAATTTCAAATGGTGTCCTTAATTCCTATTTTCCTGAGGTAACTGAAGCAATCAGAAAATAATTTCCCTAAGCCCCCACATTTGCCTGCCCTCCCTACTTTACTACTAATGAACTGTCTAAGATCCTATCTAAAGCCATTAATTTCTCTTGCTCTACTAGATCATTCCATGAGCCGGCAAGCTTATCATTATCTCTCCCACCTAAACAAATTTTTACAAAGCTATTTCCTCTTTTGGCCATAACGCCATCTCTGCTCTTTTGAGCAAATTCAAAAAAGTTGTATTAGGGCCGGCCCGGTGGCGCACTGCTACAGTGCGCCGCTTGGGAGCGCGGCGGCGCTCCCACCAAGCGTTCGGATCCCACATACAGACCGGTTCCCGCTCACTGGCTGAGCGAGGGGCGGGTGCAGCACTGAGGGTTGCGATCCCGTTGCCGATCCCGGTCCGGTACGGGCGCGACACTGAGGGTTGCGGTCCGTTGCCGGACACGAAAAAAGACAAAAAGGAAAAAAAAAAAAAAAAAAAGTTGTATTAGCTGCCTATAATTCCTCTCTTATTTCCTTAAACTCACTGAAATCTGTGAAGATCGTACTCCTTTCACCCTACTAAAACTGCTTTGGAGCTCACCAAAGACTTCCACAGGGCCAAATCCAGGCGTCAATTCTCAATCCTCATTTATTCAACCTATCAATTAACATTAAACACTTCTGCACTGGATATCACTGCTCCCTGCTTCTCCAATGTCCTACTACTCTCCCCCTCCACTCACTCCTCTGCAGCCTCACAGGAGGCCTTACTAACTCCAAACATGCCAAGCACACTCCTGCTTCATGACTCTTGCCCTACCTGTCCCGTCCCCTCTGTCTGCTAAGTTTTTCCTATAGATATCTGCATGGCTTATTCTCTCACCTAAGTCTGTGATCAAACATCACCATTTCAGTGAACCATTTCCTAGCTACCCTAAGTAAAACCGCAATCCACCTTCCAGACTCTCCTTATCCCCCCATCCTTACTCTATTTTCCTTTTTGGTACTTAATTCCTCCTAATTATGATTTACTTGTCTATCTTGGTATGTCTCTACCCACTACTACATAAGAATCGAGATTTCTGAATCTGTTTTATTCACTGCTGAATTCCCAGTGCCTAGAACATGCTTGTTATACAGTTGACATTCAATAAATATCTGTTGAATGAACACACCTGGTCTCATTGTGTGTGAGATATATATATATATATCTCTGACTATACCTAGATTAACTATAGACATTACAAACTAATATAGCAAAATACCTGCAGCTCTGTTGGCCTCAGATTCCTGAGCTTATTTATATTTAAATAATTATAATAAAAACTTTTCAATTAAGATATTTCATTAAAGACTAGAACTGAATCACTTTAATGTTTTGAGTGAGCAAAATAAAATTGCAATAATTGAAACACAATGAAGAGGTACAGAAAACAAAACTCAAAAATCCCAAGGAAATGCCTGTTTTCACCAGGAACCTTTGGGGAGACTGCAAGGTGCAGCCAGGTTCCAGGCTTAGCTCTAGCGGTGACCCATAAAGTGCCTGTTTTTCACCCCTTCTCCCTCAACTTCTAACACAGTGCCTGGCATGTAATAAGTACTCAAGTACCTATGATTGAATATCATCTCATCATAAACTGCATCCATTTTCCTCTGTAAAAAGAGTTGTATTTATACTTAGTTTCTGCTCACAATGTTGAGAAAGATTAAGTCTATAATACTTATGCTCCTTGGTAGTAGTGGTAATAAGTGGATTATCAATACAAATTATTACAACAAATATGTTAGAAAAAAATTTAATCTGAAAAATCTCTGAGAAAACAGTCTAAAAATATCTCACTCTAATAAACATGTTTACACAGGCTAGGATTAAAATTAAGTTAAATTTCAGCCCCATATAAATATTTAAAGTTTTAAAATGCCATGAACAGAGAATAATTTTAGTTTTACCCCAAAGTCAATTGCTTTAGGACAAAGACCATAAGGGGGGTTAAAAAACTAAGAAAAATATTATTAGGTATAAGGAACAAAGAATCAGGACATGGAACTTCTTAATTAGCATCCTCTCTGCATACTAACTGTATCTATTAGCAAAGTTCTTAAGATGTTCTTATGTCTTTGGCTCTATGCTGCCAAATTAATTTATGATCTACATGTAAGTGAAATATTAATTACCATATAGTACTCAAAATGCAAAGACCAGTGTCAGACACACAGTGAACCCCAATACCACAAATCACCTCAAACAGACAAACAATAGAAAAACACAAGTTAAAAGATATGGTGGCTAATACTTACACAAGGCAGCTGAGGTCTGCCAGATCATCGATAAAATCAAACAACTGACTGATGTCGTATGTGATGGAGGGACTGTTGGGATTCATTCTCTTCAGATGTTCTTCATACATTTTACAAACACCTAAGAGAGGGGGAAAAAACAAGATCTTACAATCGCATAAACTTCTAGATGAGTAGTGCTATATACTGATGTATTTATTTTAATAAAGTTGGACTGGGAAAAGAATGGTAGGTTGATCACTTTTGTTTTAATCATTGCCATTAGTAAAAATTTTTTTATTTTATAAATTCACCAGAATGTTGGTAACTATTTTGTGCCTTAATAATAAAATAAAAAGATTACTTCAAACCACTGGAGCTAAAGAGACTTTAAGGATTTGTCATCTGATGATTCAAAAAATGACAACCCTGTAGGTTTTACTATCAGATTTTTCAGTAAATCTTGCTAAAACCACAGAGTAAATAAAGAAAAATATCATACTGTGGAATAATGGGTGGAAAATGAATACTTTCATATTCTACCTTTAAATTCTGATGCAATGAAAAAAAAATCACAATAAAAATTGGCAATGAGGGAAGAGATTACCCTGATAGGGTACTTAAGATCCTGGACTCTGGATTCAGACAAACCTTATTTCCAACTCTGCCCTTTATTAATCATGAAACCTTGGGCAAATGACTCCATCCCCTGAACCTTACCTGTCAAAGAGAGATAACAACAGAACCTCTTCACAGAGTTGTGTGGACTACATGAAATAATGCATATAAATCATTAGCACATGTAGTAAGCATATAAAAACTGAAATATAAGTAATAAAATGAGCAAAATCACTCACACTATTAACGTAATTATCTAAAGAGCATATTACCTATTTAATTTTTATTCAGTGAAACATTCCTCTTATTCTTTTTCAGGAAGAGCACCTTTTCAGTCCCTTCCCACTATCAACTACTTTTGAGAGTATAATGATGAATGGACAAGTGACATAAATGTTCGTTTTCTGGGGAAAACATGTCCTATACTGTACACACAGGCCCTTTATGTACCTCTAAATTAACTTCATTAATTTAATAAAAAGCAATATTCAACCATAATACTATCAGACAACTATCTTAGGGTTTTTGACTGCTATTGGTATACGACATTGTGATCACAAAATATCACTCATGAGTTACTGAATGGAAAGGAAATAAAAAACCAGGAAAGTAAATTCACCTTTTTTTTTTTTGGCAGCTGGCCAGTACAGGGATTCAAACCTGTGACCTTGGTATTATAAGACTGCACCACCTCTCATTTTAAAAAGGCATTAACCCACAGCTGCCACCATACTTAATGGTGAAAGACTGGATGGTTTCCTGTTAAGAACAGGAAGAAAACTGGAATATCTACTCTTGCCACTTCTGTTCAACATTGTACTGGAAGTTCTAACCAGGGTAACTAGGCAAGAAAAAGAAATAAGAGGTATTCAGACCGAAAAGGAATAAATAAAACTATCTTTATTCACAAATGACATGATCTTATAGATAGAAAATCCTAAGGAAACCACCAAAGAACTATTAGAATTAATAAACGAGTGCAGCAAGGTTGTAGGATATAAGAACAATACATGTAAATCAATTTTATTTCTATACCCTAAGAATAAACAATTTTAAAATGAAATTAAGAAAATTCCATTTACAACAGCATTAAAAAAGAATAAAATTCTTAGAAATAAATTTAACAAAAAAGCTTAAGACTTGTACACTGGAAACTACAAGATGCCATCGAAAGAAAAGGCCTAAATAAATGGGAAGGTATCCCAGGTTCATGAACTAGAAGACTTTAAGATGGCAATACTCCCCAGAATGATCTGTGGATCCAACACAATCCCTATCAAACTCTGAGTTCCTTTTGCAGAAATTGAAAAGCTGACCCTAAGTTTTACATGAAAATGCAAGAGATCCAGGAAAACCAAAATAATCTTGAAAAAGAACAATGATGTTGGAGGACTCACACTTCTCAATTTCAAAACTTACTACAAAACTACTATGATCAAGACAGTGTGGTATTGGCAAAAGGATAGGCATACTGATCAACGGAACAGAAATGAAAGTCCTGAAATAAACCCTCACACTTATGATCAATTGCTTCTTGGGAAGGGCACCAAGATAATTTAATAGAGAATAGTCTTTTCAACAAATGGCACTGGATAACTGGATAGTCACATGTAAAAGAATGAAACTGGACCCATATCTGACATTATATATAGAAATTCACTCAAAATGGGCCAGAGACCAATTAAGAGTCAAAGCTATTTTAAAACCCATAGAAGAAAACAGAGGCATTAATCTTTGTGACCTTGGACAGGGCAATGGTTTCTTAGTTATGATACCCAAAGCATAGGAAACAAAATATATACAAGGTACTTCAAAAAGTCCACGGAAGGGCCGAGCCCGTGGCACACTTGGGAGAGTGCAGCGCTGGGAGAGCAGTAGCGCTCCTGCTGCAGGTTCGGATCCTATATAGGGATGACCGATGTGCTCACAGCGCTCTGGCTGAGCGCGGCGCGGCCGGTCTCAAAAAGGACAAAAAAAAAAAAAAAGTCCATGGAAAAATAGAATTAAGAGATAATATGACTCCGTGAACTTTTTGAAGACCCCTCATATAGACAAATATACATAAAAATTGGACTTCATCAAAATTAAAAACTCTTGTGCTCCAAGGGATACTATCAAGAAAGTGAAAAGACAATCCAGACTGAGAGAAAATCTCTGCAAAACACAAATCTGGTAAAATACTGGTATCCAAAATATACAAAGAACTCCTAAAACTCAACAATAACAACTCAATTAAAAAGTGGGCAGAGCTCTGAACAGGCACCTCACCAAAGATGTACAGATGGCAAAAAAGCATATGAAAAGATGCTCAATGCCATATGTTATTAGGGAATTGCAAATTAAAACAGTGAAATACCACTATACACCTATTAGAATGGCTAAAATCTAGAACAGTGACAAGACCAAATGCTGCCAAGGATGTGGAATAACAGTAACATTCATTCACTGCTGGTGGGAATGCAAGCCAAATGATATAAGTACTTCTGGAGATAGTTTGGTAGTTTCTTATGAAGCTAAACATAGTCTTTACCATATGATCCAACAATCATGCTCCTAGTTGTGTACCCAAATGAACTGAAAACATAGGTCCACAGAAAAACTTGCACAAAAATGTTTGTAGCAGCTTTATTCATAATTGCTAAGACTTGGAAGCAACCAAGATGTCCTTCAACAGGTGAATGAATAAACAGTTAATCGTATAATGGAATAATATTTAGCAACAAAAAGAAATGAGCTATAAAGCCTCAAAAAAACATGAAAGAATCTCAAAAGCATATTGTTAGGTGAAAGAAGCCAATTTGAAAAGGCTATATACTGTATAAATCCAACATGACATTCTGGAAAAGGCGAAACTAGAGACAATAGAAAGATCAGTGATTGTCAGGGGTTTAGGAAGAGGGAGAGAGGTATAGGTGGAACACAAGGATTTTCAGGGCAGTGAAACTATTCTGTATGATACAGTAATGGTATATACATGTCATTATACATATGTCAAAACCCACAGAATGTTCAAAGCAAAGAGTGAGCCCTAATGTAAACTATGAACTTTAGTTAATAAGTGTCAGCTATTAGTTCATCATTTGCAACATATGTATCACACTAATACAAGATTTAGTAACAGGGAAAACAAGCGAAGTGGGGAGAGAAGAAGGAGTATGTTGGAACTCTGTACTTTCCAATTAATTTTCCTATAAATTAAAACTGCTCTGAAAAAATTAAGTCTATTAATTATTTTTAAAGAGTGGGAGATTAAGGAGGAAAAGCTCTGCCTTACAGAGAGATATTAACAACTATAAGAAAGAAAAATAGAATAAGAACACTACCATTTGGCAACCACCATGTGAGAACCGATTCAGTAATTCTGTTTTAATATTTTTAGTTTCAACTTTTTAAACAGAAAATAATCGTTTCTGGTTTTAAAAAAAGAAAGTAAAAAGGAGCTATGAAAAGACATGGAGGAAACCTAAATGCATATTGTTAAATGAAGGAAGCCAGTCTGAAAAGACTGCATATGGTAATGATTCCCAACTACATAACATTCTGGAAAAGGCAAAACTATGGAGACAGTAAAAAGACCAGGGGGTGCCAGAGGCTTGGGGGGCATGGGAGGGGGTAAGAAGGAATGAATAGGTGGAGCACAGGGGATTTTTAGGGCAGTGAAACTATTCTGTATATATTTACTGTATGTAACAGTGGAACCATCATGCATGTAGCAAAACTCATAGAACTGCATGTACAACACAAAAAATGAACCCTAATGTAAACTAGAAACTGTAGTTAATAATGATGTATCAGTGCGTCAATACTGGGTCATCACTGTGACAAATGTACCACACCAATGCAAGATGTTAATAATAATATGGGGAACTGTGTAGGGGTAGGGAGAGGAAATAACATGTGAACTTGCTGTAGTTTCTGTTCCACTTTTTATAAACCTAAAACTGCTCTAAGAAATAAAGCATATTAAGTTAGTTAGGCTTTACTAAAATCATCAAAGGTTTGTAAAGGGTACTGCAGAATCAATGACCAAATATGATAACATAGGTGAGGTAACAATCTCCTAAGGGAGCATATACACAAAGTCCACCTTAACAGTAGGTAAGGATGTGAGCAGAGGAATGGACCTGAAGGGAGATAAAGAAAAAATGCTGCAATGGGTTGAATGTCCTCCCAAGCTCTTGTTGGAGCTTAATCCCCAATATGGTATTTGAAGGTGGAGCCTTTAAGAGGTGACTGGAGGGCCGGCCCGTGGCTCACTCGGGAGAGTGCGGTGCTGATAACACCAAGGCTGCGGGTTCGGATCCTATATAGGGATGGCCAGTTTGCTCACTGGGTGAGCGTGGTGCTAACAACACCAAGCCAAGGGTTGAGATCCCCTTACCGGTCATCTTTTTTTTTTTTTAAAAAAAAAGAGAGGTTACTGGACAATGAGGGCTATGCCCTCATGTAATGAATTAATCCATTTATGGATTAATGGGTTAATGGATGAATGAGTTATCACCACAGTGGCAATAGTGGCTTTATAAGAAGAGGAAGAAGCACATTAGCAGGAAGAAGCACATTAGCACACACTTCTGCCTCCCTCACCAAGTGATATCCCGCACCACCTCTGGACTCTGCTGAGAGTCCCTACCGGGAAGAAGGCCCTCACCAGATGTGCCCTCTTGACCTTAGACTTCCCAGGCTACAAAACTATAAGAAATAAATTCCACTTCTTCGTAAATTGCCAAGGTGCAGATATTGTTATAAGCGACAGAACACACACTAATAAAAGTGCCTTGTTCTTCTTTAAAAAATTAAACAGAAGTAGATGGCAGCCTGGAAGGAAAGGCGCCAGCTACCTAAAAGCTATCTCTGATTATTTCAAATAGCTTTTTTCCACAGATCTATCCATTGTTGGCTTTACATGGACAGATTTTAAGTCTATCCCAGTTAGTTTTGAATAATCAACAGATTGAGGGACATGCCCAGGAGCAGAAACAAAGTGACTATAAAATCTTCACAGGAAGAAGTAAAGAATGGACAATTTGCTAGAAAGGATGTGGGACATGCACAACTGGTTTACTAGACATAATGATTAAACAAAAGAATAAATCCAATTTATGAAGATCTAATTTATGTGCTCTTATCTAATGGTTTACTTAGTAAAAGAAACTTTAGGGCTAATAGTTCCCTCAAATACACAATAGATAATACTAATTTGGTTGCATTTGTCTTCATTCTCTGAGCTAACTTCTATTTTCTAACAACATTCTGATAGGCTGTGACCAAATCTCAACATCTTTTAGCATTTATTTGTTTAATTAGCAGACTATTAGATTAAGAAGGCATCCCCAGAGCCTGCCTTAACAACTCTATAGTGCTTGAGTTTAACCAGAATATATAAGGGATACCTGTAAAATATTTACATAATATAACATAGTAACCAAATAACACATAACAGAATATTTATAAAACAATGTAAAATCATTCCCTATATATGAGCTTGATAAAAAAAAAAAGTAAAATTTGCAGCAGGAAAAGACAGTATATATACAACTAATGTTTGAAATACACAACAAATATGGTCTACTTGCCCTGCTCAAATTAATAACTAAAGAAATCTGGAAGAAAAAGCAAATCTGGTTCCTAAAAGAAACATATTTTAGGGCCGGCCCGTGGCTCACTTGGGAGTGTGTGGTGTTGATAACACCAAGGCCATAGGTTCGGATCCCTATATAGGGATGGCCAATTAGTTCACTTGGGAGAGCGTGGTGCTGACAACACCAAGTCAAGGGTTAAGATCCCCTTACTGGTCATCTTTAAAAAAAAAAGAAAGAAAGAAAGAAAGAAACATATTTTAATAATAAATGCCAGTGAAAAAAATAACTCAAAAATTTCTACTCCTTGATTAGTGCTAAACTCACCTTCCATGCATTCATTCACAGACTCATAGTCAGCGTAAGTTCTGCCTTCTGGCCTTTTGGTAGGCTGTACCAGTAAAATGGTGTGAGACTGCAGGAGGAAAAAGTGATTTTAACATAAGTTTCTAACTTTTACCTAAGAAATTCACAGTATGATATAAAATCCCCATTCATAACACAATAATCATTGTTAGTTATTAAAACAACTAGTAAGGGTGCTCTTCCTACAAAATTTATGCCTTTGCCCAAGTGTGGTATCAGAAGCTGGATTCACAACTCCTTTGTAAGATCTCCTTTAGTCTCCCACTCCTTGACTTCTTTCGCAAACTCCTATTGCACTTACTGCCTGCAAGCACTCAGCACAAGCTCCCTTTTTTAAAATATTTTTTCTTCCCAACTGTGTTATAAACCTGCTTGGTTTTCTGTTTCCACTGGTCACTTTCTATCTCTAGCCCTGTTAAGTCCCTAATAAAAACTCAGATACGGGCTGATGAAAGGAGAGAAAAAGAGAAACACTATAATCACTGCAAGCACTGTTATCAGTCTATGTTCTTTTTCCAACCTTAGCACAACAGTGGAGTCACATTTTATAAGAGGTTAGGCTCTTAACATTAAGGTGTAAGATAAACTGGCAATATAAAAATGAAATACATAGTTAACATTACTCTAAAAAAATCCTTGCCTTAAGCAGCTATCTAGTACCAAAATCACATATTTTTAAATACAAAATGGTTAGATGATCACACTATAAGAAATGTAAATATGCCCGAAGAACAACATATAGACTTATGTCTTCCATCTCATGCTTGCTGGGGGGCATGTTTTTGTTAGTGGGTCAATTTCAGGGTTTCTCAACCTTGGCACTATTACATTTTGGGCTAGATGATTCCTTGTTATGGGTGGCTGTCCTGTGCATTGTAGGATGTTTTGCAGCATCCCTGCCCTCTGCCTACTTGATGCCAGTAACACCCTTCCTCCCAAAGTTGTGACAACCAAAAATGTCTCCAGGCATTACCAAATGTCCCTTGAGGGACAAAATCTCACCCAGCTGAGAATCATTGATCTACTGAAATTATGTCCCCAGTCAATTTTTTGCCATATGTAGAAGGCTGATTAATTAAACACAATCATGATGCTGCTCCACCGAAAATCCAATCCCAAATCAAACTATTCACAGTTTTTCTTCTTTTGCTGTACTAGTAATTTTTTAGCTAAAAAAATAAAAAATAAAAATCTCATGATGACAGAATCTCCCCAAACTGTTTTGAAATGATGGGAACTTCTAGCCATCAACAAATTGGAACTGAAATAGTTGATGCCTAGACTTTCTGAATAAATAACAAAAAAACAGTACTTTGAACACGATATGCAAAGGGTCATCATACTACTCCCTCCCCATGAAGAAATGAGTCACTTTGATTAAAAGTTCGAGAGAGTTTGAGATAAAAATAGAACTTGGTGACAGGAGATGGAGGATAATCTCTCACCTATGATGAGCTGAACACAGTCAAAGCCTTTGTTAAACAGTGATTAATAGAGAAAGTATCATACAAGAATGTTATATAGAAGTTTCTATAAGCCAGCTACTGAAAAAAAGCAGTTTCAAATGATTATTGAGAAGAAAACTTTATAAATCACACTAACAGTGGAGCTTGCCACATACACTAGCTATACCAGTTGCTACTATATTACTTTTGTTCTCCTTTCCATGCAAATGAAAGGACTAATTCATTTGAAAAGGTAACACATGGAAATAGCCATACAGCTTTTTAGATCAGGTGTTAAAATGAATTCATGGGCACTTTACTTTTTTCAATACTTACTGCTCAAAGACCAGGATTAAAAACTGCTAGGAATAAAATACTGTAGTCAAAATGGTTATTATTTTTAAGTGGAAGCACTTCCCTATTACCAATTTTTTAAAGACCATAATACCTCCCAAACCACTTTTGGTCACTTTCTTCTTATTGGAGCTGTTTTCAGAACCCCCTGGTTTTATTAAAAATCCAAATATACTTGTCATATTAGTTTTTTCCTTCTGGACAGATTTCATCCTTTCCTTCCTTCTGGTCCTTTCTCAGAGGAACCAGTACAAAAAAGAAAAAAACCACGACAGAAAAAAAAAAAAAAAATTGTGAAAACCCCAATAAGGAAAAAAGAAAAATATTTATGTAGAATTTTCCTAATAAAATCCTTATTCTCTGATTACCAAGCGGCAGTGATTCGCTCTGATGAAGTTAATCTAGCTTTGCTTAACTTTTTAAAGTCCCACAAACATGAACCCTAAGAACAGTCATTCTGCTATTGCAGAAATATTACAATACTCATTAACTTCAAATGCGTCCCCCAAACTTCAAAGAAAGAGGGAGGGAGGAATTAATTGAAGTTTCTAAACCAATAATCATTCACTTTAAATACAAACTGTAACGTTCAATTCTATCCAGTCGATAAGGAACTATCACTGACATTTGTCCAAAGAGAATGGGTTGTCAATATTCATTGCTGTCACTTTCTCAGATTTTAACCTAAACATCTCAACACAATACCAGAATGACATAAAGGCAGAGAAAGAAGGAAACTCATAGAGGTAGAATGACTTGCCCAAGGTCACACTGCTAGATACGGCAAAACGGGAACTGGAGACTTGGTCTTCTAATTCGTAGTCCTCTTTGGGAGACTACGTTGGGTCAAACACTAAAATATCTCAACTCAGAAAAGTACAACCTGAAAAAGTTCCTTGCTAACAGTAAGTGCGGCAACCAGAAAACGAAAGTGGAAGTATGGAAGTAATCTTGATTTCTCGTAATCCATGTGAGCATCTCCCTTTTGATTAAAAATCCACCACCAGCACCCCAACCACTCCACTACCACTCCGGTCAGATTCTAAGGGACCTGGGCCCTAAGCTGAGCCTATCTTTTCAGCCTCCAACCCCAAAAGAATGTAAATGAGGGTAAGAACAGGACTGAGGGCTGAAACAAATGAGGCACCTAGGGGTCTTAGGAAAGACAAAAAACATTTTTTAAAAGGCAGAGCACAGGAGAACAAAAGGGGACTAGCTGAGAAAGCACACTACAAAGCAAATATGACCTCTCCTCGCCTACGCGCCGGATGCAGTAAGTTGAACGTCAGCTTCGGGGAACGGTTTGTCAGACATCCCTCGGCCATTGTTCCTACAGTAAGCTAGAGCGAATGGAGGAAAAAAGCACCATCCCACGCCTGGCTCCACCAAGAAGCAAACGGGAGAAAGTGTATTTTCAGGCCCACGGCACGCCTCGATTGAGCCAGCAGGCGGGCGCGCAGCCCTAGGGCGGACCCCGGCGGGCCTAGAGGTAGGCCCGACGTCTCCGCGGCGGGAAGGGGAACGGTCCTCCCACGAGCTGGCGGGGCCGCGTGCAGAACGCTCGCGCTGGCGGGGATGGGGGGGGCGGGTATGCGGCTAGGGTCGCCCGGGAGGCTGGGTGCTCGGGTAGCCGCCGGGGCCTCTCTCACCATCGCGCCAAACTCTCTTCGCTTCAGCCGCTGCAGACACCTCGGCCGCACACGAGCTTAGCAGCAACGCCGCCAACAGCCAATCCCCGCGATAGGAGCCGACGGAAATCGTCGGAAGCGCAACGCGAAAGAGTCTTTTGAACCATAGAGGCGAACTTACTTCCGGCAGCTAGAGCAGATACTGACTCTGTTTTAGCCATCTTGGATAAGGGCGATGAGCTAGGTAAGGGAAAGTTTCGGGCGCTTTAGAAAGAATAAATTATTTCATGACTCTGTGTTCCGTACTCACCTTATTAGACATACGGCTTAAGCGATCACCGGTATAGTTAGGGACACCAGTCATCTTTCATCAGCCCTACTTAAAAATGGCGGCAGTTTAAGTATCCCGGACCATAGGTCGGTTGTAACCCGGAAGTTCCCTTCTAAAGGAGGGGGCGGTGAGACAATCCGGAAGTGGATGGAATGAAGAGGTGCCACTTGGCGGCCATGGCCGCTGTAGTATCGGCGGCATTGGGTCGAGGCCCGGCGGAGTGGAGTATCATGGGCAGCACCGGGTATAGGGCAAAGACAGCTTTGTATCAGCTTTGCTGCTGAACCCCAAGGACCCATCGTTAGACACCTGCGGGACTCCTTTCCCCATCCTAGACTTGGAGGGGAGTTTGTCGGGACTGGTGGGCTGGTCCCAGCCTTGGGGGGCGGATCACCCGCGGGGCTGCCTCTGGGAGACAGGGTCGCCGAAAGAAGGAGCAGGTTTGCTTGGGTTTTCCTCCTTTTCCCCTGCCACCTAGGACGTTGTCTGTGGGGGGAGTGGGCCCGTTGTGCCACCTTCATTACGACGATCGAACAGTTATCTCGTTCGCACATTTTCCCCGTTGACTTTTCCCATCTCTGTTAACGCGCGAGAATCCAGTGGCTGGCATCTGAGAACCGAGGGGCTGGGGCCTAAGATTGCTGAAAGTTCTCTCTCTGGTGCTAATAATCAGCAAAAAGGGGCTGTTTCCAGGTACGTTCAAGAGAAAGGTGCCTCGTGAACACACCTGCTGGTGGGAAGGCCGAAAGAACTGGAAAGCCCGCTTGTCTTGGAATCGCCACGCGTGTTTAAAGAACCTAAGCACCTTTTGAAGCCACTGGAAATTTGTAGTCTGGCGGTAAGGAGGGCAGAATGGATGATTTCATCTCCATTAGTCTGCTGTCTCTGGCTATGTTGGTGGGATGTTACGTGGCTGGAATCATTCCTTTGGCTGTTAATTTCTCAGAGGTAAGAAATTCTCAATTTTCTGTCAGCTGGCAGGATGGCTGCTTAGGAAAGCAGTGATAGTTGCAAAGCGAAGCTTCTTCTCTAGCTAATCTCAGAGCCAAAAGTCTGATTAAGGAAGTCTTTTAAAAAGATACATAAGATTTGATAATAGAAACAAACTTCATATTCAGCTCTAGAATTCTTAACCTGGGGTGGGTAGATACTACACTGAAGATCCTGGAGTATTCTTAATCCCCTGAAATTGCATACAGAATTTGAGGCTCTGTGCATTTTTCTCAAGAGAGGCACGATAGCATTTGTTTGGATTCCCAGAGGTTTCAAGGAATCAAGGTTCCAGGTTGTTACCAAAAAAGTAAATGGAGAATATTATTTGTCCATATAAGTTGAAATCAATATGATAACTTCTCTTTTTGAGAAAATCAAGCTTACTATTTTGAGGAAAGCTAAGGGTTTTTTTGGATGCCTGTACTAGAATGAATGTAAGAAAAAAAAAAAAGTGAGATTGTCCTTAACTCACATTTCCTTTTAAAGAAGTAGAGCATTGGAATGGATATTCTGAAGTTGTTTTCAAATCTGTTCGCTTAGAAGTGAATTTTTTGTTAATATGCTTTGACATTTTGGTTAGCTTGATTAGTTGTTATTCCTTAAACAAACATTAACAGGAGAGGATAGATGAAAGCATTCAGTGAAAATGCAGATAGGTTAGTTAGATTGTCATAAAGGGTTCACAAAGTGCATAGTGCTCAAAGATTTAGTGGGAAAAGCTACTACCTTCGGAAAGAACAGGATTTCATGAGTTTGTCTTGAAGTTCAGCAGTAATCTAGGCCCCAGCCTCAATGTCTGTTCTGAAAGTACTTTCAAAGGAAAGAGGGGAGTAGAATGGCCTGAAGTGGAAAGGAAAGGTATAAATGGGATGTGAAGTAGGCCTTGAAGAAACCTGAGAAAGAGGAGGTGCTGCTGGTGAAGAAAATAGCCTGTGGGTGGGAAAGAAGGTGGGACAAGGCATTATAAGTTTGAGGAAAAGTAAAGCCCTCAGCAAGATGGAAGGGAGGCTTGAGTTGTTGCTGCTCCTTTTCAGTTTTCTTTTCTATTTGTACCCCTCAGCATCGAATGATAACTTTTTTTTTTTTATTACATTCATAACTTAATTTCATTTTAAAAACTCGGTGAGGTACAGATGAGAAAACTCACACTCAGGTTATGTAGTCTGGACAAACTCATGAAGTGTATTAGAATCAAGTGGGGGTTTTTTGTCTGTTTTGGTGGCTAGTGGGTACGGGGATGCAAACCCTTGACCTTGGTGTTATACACTGTGCTGTAACCAACCAGCCAGCCCTCAGCTATTTTTTAAATCTAGGTTTTTCTGACTCAGAGCAATTCTTAGCCACTCTGTCCATTGTGGCGAAGTGCATGGTGTATGTACAAGGTAGCCCGTGTACCAGATCCAGCCCACAGATTTACTTTGTTAGATTAGCGAATGTTTAATTTTATTAATTTTTTTGTCTGTATTTTCTGTCAAAGCTACAACTGGGGGGTAGAGCTGAGTGGCAGCTGATTGTCCCAGTCCTTCTTGGCCTGTGAAGACTTTCACTCATTTGAGCTACCAGCATGCCCAGTGCTTTATGAGCCTGCTGTCTTTCCTCTGACATAAACCATATTTTTTATGACTACATTAGAATTGAATTGACATTATTAGGGCTGACATTTGTGAGATTTTGGTTGGTTTGTATATTTAAACACTTATTGAGAGATAACATTTATGAAAATTATAATTAATTCAAATAAGCCACTAGTAAAACTTTTTATTTCTATAAAATGCTTAGAACTTTTCCAGTTTCAGTATTTTCTCAAATTATTTTGAATGATTATTGCAGTATGCAGGTGTATGCTGTTTTCTTTTTCACTGAAAGGAAATGTCTATTATTAGCCAGGTCATTAATAAAAATAATTCGTATGCCATGTCATTTGTGGCTTTCTAAATTGACAGTCAAGTGGTCTTTTCCAGCTGTAAGTCTTAAAATGCTATAAGTCAGCATTCATAATATTTATTATTACAGCAGGAGGAATGTGTTTTTAGCTGTTAATAAAAATAAAAGTTATATATAACTTAGTCAAAGGCATTTTAGAATTCAACTGGTGTTTTCTGTCTGCTAGGTTCTAAACATTTTTTTCCAGACACTTATGCTATTATTATAGGCTAAGGTATTGTGAAACTAGTGAGATGTAAAAATAAGCTTCATTCTTGAGGGGCTGGGAAGCACAATTTCTATCCTTTGAAAATAGCTCCCCAAACTCCTACATTGGCTAAATGACTTTCCTTTTTAAGGAAGTCTAGCTTTTCTTAGGGACTAGTATTATACATAAGAGAAGAGAACCAAGTAAACCTACTTTATTTTACAGTTCACTTTCATTTACATGAAAAGATAGGCTTTTTATTCATGTTCTTAATCTTGCTGATGCTTTGTCATTAAGTACTTTTTTTCAGAATTTCTCAGAGCAGGAGGGCTGGCCGTGGCTCACTCGGCTGATAACACCAAGGCCACGGTTTCGGATCCTATGTAGGATGGCTGGTTGCTCAATGGTTGAGCGTAGTGCTGAGAACACCAAGCCAAGGGTTAAGATCCCCTTACCAGTCATCTTTAAAAAAAAAAAATAATAGAGTAAGTATTAGGGCCGACCAGTGGCTCACTCAGGAGAACCGGTGCTGATAACACCAAGGCCACGGTTTCGGATCCTATGTAGGGATGGCTGGTTGCTCAATGGTTGAGCGTAGTGCTGAGAACACCAAGCCAAGGGTTAAGATCCCCTTACCAGTCATCTTTAAAAAAAAAAAAAAAAAAAAAATTTCTCAGAGCAGGAATAAAAGTCAAATGACCCATAAAACCATTAATTATGGCAAGATTGGTATTTAGAAAGTCAAGTAGTCTGAAATTGCTGTAACATCAAGAGGTTTAGTTGATACTGATTTCTCTGTCACTTTCTCCAACACTTTTCACTCCAAAACCACCTTTCTGGATACTTTCATGACCTTCTTCCTTGCCTTTTGAGCTGGCAACTGTACCTGAAGCCTAAATAATTTATAAAATTATTTTATAAAAGGGAAAATACCGCTGATTTGCAAATGCAGTTACAGTAGTCCCCCATCCGAGGTTTCTCTTTCCATGATTTCAGTTACCTGTGGTCAACCGTCGTCTGAAAAATAGGTGAGTACTGTAAGTAAGATATTTTGAGAGAGAGAGAGAGACTTTTATTACAGTATATTGTTATAATTGCTCGATTTTATTGTTATTGTTGTGCCTAAGTTTTAAATTAAACTTTATCATAGGTATGTGTATATAGGAAAAAAACATAGTATATATAGGGTTCAGTATCTATGGCTTCAGGCATCCACTAGGGGGTCTTGGAATTTCTCCCCCAAGGATAAGGGGGGACTACTATATAAATATATATTATAATCAAGATGCTATTTTTTCAGCATATGAGAAGGAGAAAACTTGTAAAGGAGACCAAAGCATGCTTTACACAAATGAGGTCCTGTCTGGTAAAGGAGGTGGACACACTAGTTTAGCACCATCTTAAGTTTTTATATTCAGTTGCTAATGAGTTTTCTTTGGTACCAAATAACAAGGCTACATAAGTAGGTTGAGAGTCAACGTCATGTAGTATAAACCCAACTTAGCAGCTGCTCTGATTGATGAAAGAAGATATAAACAGATGGCCAAAGTGGGGTTTAGGATTGATTATCTGAGGATTGTTAATTTACCTAAGCATGTCTCCTCTTTGTCACAGAGCTGGTAACAGAGAGCAAGCTGTGTTTGTACAAGGGTTCTAGACCAGTCCTGCCCAAACTATCTGGTAAAGGACCCGTTTTTCTTTTTAATTTCTATTCCAGTCCAGACCAGTACATTTATAAAAATAAAATACTAGGAAAATAAAGTGGAAAAAAGACATACAAAACACAAGCTCGGGCCGGCCCGGTGGCGCACTCAGTACAGTGCGGTGCTTGGGAGTGCGGCAGCGCTCCCGCCAAGGGTTGGGATCCCATATAGAGACCGGTCCGCTCACTGGTTGAGCGCAGTGCAGGCGCGACACCAAGGGTTGCGATCACGTTACCGGTCACGAAAAAAGACAAAAAGGAAAAAAAAACAAAAAACAAAAAAACACAAGCTCAAATATATTGTTATTACATTCAACAGAGGTAAAAATACTCCTGTAATTGTAATATGATATTGCTATAAACATTTCTGAAGGCTTTCTCTCAGTTTCCATCCTTTTCTTGTTACAGGCCAGTTTGGGTTATAATGCCACCTTTTTCATGTATTAGAACAGCATAAATCGTTAAGTAGGCAGATGAAAGTAGTGCTACCCTTAGGATGATTTTAGAGTTTAGTATGATTAATAATACATTGCTTTCAAAAGAAATTGTCTGAGACAGATAATGTAGTTCAAAATCAGTGTCTCTACTTGAGCAAGCTATTACAAAGGATTATTGTGAGGATGAAATGAAATAATGTAAGCAGAGGGATTAACACTGTGTCTAGAACTTAATAATAACTTTCAAAAATATTGAGAAGGGTTCTCACTACTTATTACGAAAACTTTTTAAGATCTTTATTTTTACAACTTTGTTCTGATTTATCATTTTTAAACCTTTTTTCTGGGAACAGACTTATAATAATGGATAAGCCCCTCCCAGTCCCCTCACCTTCCCAATCATGGAAACTTCGCAGCGGTTTGTTTGGAATCCAAAAGTCTTATTTTGAGGTTGGCATTTCTATTCACCATGAATGTTCCACTTGGAGTGTCCAGGGCTTTTCTTCTAGCCTCCCTGCATTATAGTATTTTTCTTAATATTTACTTTCTTTTCTTCATTATACTTATTCTCATTTTAAGCTTTGTTTTGTTCTTTCATGTTTTGAAGTTTTGCTTTGTGTCTGATATAATAGCTGACTCATTCATAAGTATCTTTGGTTTGAGGTACCACCAGTCAAAGGTTTATTGTCTGAAGAACAAATTTGTTCAGTATGCTTTTTCTCCCACGATTGGTTCCCTTTGAAGTAGTTTTGACAAAGTTTTTAAGGACTTTTGCGTTGTCTTGTATGTTATTCTCTTATTCTCTTATGATACAATAGATTTTACAGCTGTTTGGGATTTCATTTCTGAATTCTAAGATTTTAAACTTTGCAATCTCAGTAAATGTATCCATATTTGGAATGCAGTTAGTAACTTGTCCTCCCTCAGATTTTAACTACAGTTTTTTGTCTCATAAAGATCTTTGGTTGATAAAACTAAGTTTGGATCAAATCAAATCTGGATACAATCTGATTCAATATTATTTTCCTGAAAAACTTTCTTTTCTCCAGGATACTATATAGAAAATCATAATTAAGACTTACCTGCATAATAATATTAGTAATAGTTGATGTTTAGTGAGCTCGTCCTATTTACCAGGCGCAATGTACATTATCTTATTTAATCTTCAAGGCAAGACTATGAGATACTGTTAAACCTCACTTAACAAGTGAGCAAATTCAGGCTCAGAGAGGTCACAAACTCTGGTAGAGGTGGGTTTTGAAACTAAGTCAACCTGATTTCCAGCGCCAAAGTACTTGACCACTAATGGTATTGCCTTTCCTAATGACCACTGTGTAAGAAGGAGTGAAAATATGATCTATCTAAACCGATACCTTTAGCTTCCCAAATTAGGAACATCCTTAACATCACTAACATTTTACCTTCCACAGTTTTTTTTTTTTTTTTTCCTTTTTGTCTTTTTTCGTGACCGGCAACGGATCGCAACCCTCAGTGTCGTGCCCGTACCGGACCGGGACCCGCCACGGGATCGCAACCCTCGGTGTCGCTCCCGCCCCTCGCTCAGCCAGTGAGCGGCCGGTCTGTATGTGCGATCCAAACCCTCAGCGGGAGCGCCACCGTGCTTCCCAAGCGGCGCACTATAGCAGTGCGCCACCGGGCCGGCCCCACAGTTTATCTTACTTAGTCAGTGTAGCAGAACTTGGAACTCCAGAGGTAAGTGGTTTCCAAATACCATTGAAACCTATAAGAAAGAACTGAATGTGTCTTAGATTCCCTTTAAATTAACACCTGCCAAATTGGAATTTGAAGTAGTTGCTATTTTGAACTGTGCAAGATTAATTTCACATGACATCTTCACAGTATAGTCAGTCCTAAATTGTGCTGTTCAAGAAGTGACATTCTAGGCTTCTGGTCAAGATGGCAGAATAGGGCCAAGCCTGTGGTGCACTTGGGAGAGTGCGGCGCTGGGAGCGCAGTAGCGCTCCCGCCGTGGGTTCGGATTCTATATAGGGATGGCCGGTGTGCTCACTGGCTGAGCGTGGTGTAGCCGGTCTCAAAAAGGACAAAAAAAAAAAAAGAGGGCAGAATAGACGGTCCCCAGCATCACTCTCTCCCACAAATCAACCAATTTACAGCTATTACATAGCAATGACAGCCAAGCTGGGACCGCTAGAGCGCAGGGGAAGAGGAGGAGAGACCTATGGAGTGCATGAAGGTGGGAGAAGCCACAATGAGATAAAGAAAGAACTGCTCTGTTTTGAGCCCTGGCCACTTCCAGGCTGGAGCCGCTGAGTGCACGGAGTGGGAGCTGGCAAAAGCTGCAGCTGTGCCCTCCAGATGAAGTTGCTTGGAGGCAGCAGGGGAGAAGAGAGGCTTGGGGGTCCCCAGGCCAGCAAGACTACTAATAGGGCTCCTGTGGACACACATAGGAGCGAGGAGCCACAACAACTGAAAAAAAGGAGCCGCTCAGAGGCCAGTGAGCCATTGCAAGGGACCGGCACATGGCCAGTCCTATGGCAAGTATTTGGAGTGCAGGCGGTGGAGGATATGGGCCCACTGGGAAAACACTGGGGCACAGCAAGGACAGCTGATCTGCCCCCCAATCAGCACAGGACCACTCAGTGGAGACTGGTTAGGAATATAGAACTGCAGGGTGTGCAGTTTGCTGAAAAGTCTCAGGTCCAGACCAGAGTTTCTACACAGCCCAGGTGTACTGGATCTCATAACACCCAAAAGTACATTAAAACCTAAGCTGCACAAAAAGCCTTCCCCAGGGAATCAGCAGCAAAGTAGCAATTTAGCTCAACCACACAGCTCAAGTACTGGTCCCCACAGGAAGTTCCCCCATTTTAGAAGTAAGCAAAGGACAACAAATTAGTTCCAGTGCAGAGTTTAAGTGGTAGGAACAGCAAATAATCCAACACAGAACTGAAGGAAAAAACAAAATAGCCACAGACCAGAGACCAAGTTTGATATTAACTAGTAATGTTCTCACATCACCAAAGAACACCTATAAAACCTAGAAGGACCAGAAGTCCCCTGGACTACCAAGCCAGGGAGCGGGGAGGGCAAGGGGCCTCAGCCACACACCCCTGACACCTGCAGCCAGCCCAGCAATGACCACCGAGCCATCACAGGAAGCTCCCTGGGCTGTCCCAAGCCAGGGTGGTGGGGGGGCCTTGGACCTTGGCCATGCCCCTGACACCACAACCAGCCCAGCGATGACCACTGAGCTGCTGCAGGAAGTGCCTTGGGCTCCTGAGCTAGGGTCGTGGGGGGTGAGGGCTTCAGCCACACCCCTCTGACATCTGCGCCCAGCTCAGCAATGGTCAAGCCACTGCTGGAAGCCCCCTGGTCTCCCCTGCAGGAATGAGGGAGGTACCACAAGCTTCAGTCCCGCCCCTCCTCCTTCCTCCTTCTCCCACCCTATTTCCTTCCCCTTTTCTCTTTCCTCCTTCCTCTACTGTTCCGCAACAACATCATAGAATGTAATAAGTAAATAAAAAATACATAAGCTTACTAAATAATAAAATAAAGAAGTGGCATTCTTTTTGAGGGAAGAAGACCTTAAACGAACTCAGAATGTTTCTGTATGTGGCAGTCTTAATCCTTCTTCTAATTGAAGAATTTAGGGATGAGACTTTTGTTCAATGATAATGAGATTTAAGATCCCCCACAGCTCAGTTTGGAATTCCAGGTAACAAATAGTAGTGCTAAGTATGAGTACTGTTATTTCTTAAAACTTATGATGGTCTTATAGAAATCTCAGTCTTCCTTGAATACTAAATACAATTTCTAACTTTATTGAAATGAAATGGAAAGAGGTATCAGTTGGGCTGGAAATTCTTCTGCCCCATTTATATGGATTTTTAAGTCACAGGGTTGTGGGGTTAACTACTAGATAATTACATCAAACTATATATTGTAAACCCTACGTTTACCTGGGGGTCAATTTTTCTATAAACCAAAATACTGTACCTCAGCTTCTACATTTAGTTGTATGTCCCTTTCATTAATTCTTCATGTATTCATGACAGAGGCAAATTGGGGAAAGAAGACAGATGCTAAAAGCAAAAAACTGAACAGTGAAGTGGGTTTTGTGGAGAAGCTAGTTAGCATCATGCTTTAAAAGTTTAGATTCTGGGCCGAGCCCGTGGCGCACTCGGGAGAGTGCGGCTCTGGGAGCACAGCAGTGCTCCCGCCGCGGGTTTGGATCCTATATAGGGATGGCCGGTGCGCTCACTGGCTGAGTGCGGTGCGGCTGGTCTCAAAAAGGACAAAAAAAAAAAAAAAAGTATAGATTCTGGACCTAGACTGCTTCAGATCGTGGCTCTGCCATTTACTGGTTGTGTTAGCCTCAGAAAATTACTTGAACTTTCTTTTTTTTTTTTTTTTCCTTTTTGTCTTTTTCACTGACCGGTAACGGGATTGCAACCCTCGGTGTCGCGCCCGTACCGGGGACCGGCAACGGGATCGCAACCCTCGGTGTTGCGCTCGCACCGCGCTCAGCCAGTGAGCGGGAACCGGTCTCCACATGGGATCCGAACCCTCGGCGGGAGCACCGCCACGCTCCCAAGCGGTGCACTCTCCAGTGCACCACCGGGCCGGCCCTTACTTGAACTTTCAATGCCTGTGTTTCCTCATCTGTAAAGTGAGAATAATACAAATATCTACCTCATGGGTTGTTGTGAGAATTAAATGAGTTAATATTTCTAAAGTGATTATAGTAGAACATGCCTGGCATGGTAAATACTTAGTAAATGTTAGTTATTATAATAACGATGAAGGAGAAGAGTATTGGTAGCACCTCTCTTGTGTAGAATTTCGCCATCCAGAAACTTCCTTAATCTAAAGGACCATAAAAGTCTTTGATTAGCCAAATAGCCTGAAGAGCAAGCGTTTTATTTGCTCTCTACTGTCCTTTTTCTCACTTGGCTCCTAGTAGGCTAGTGTGCCAGTTATGAATTTATTGCCTCTCAGCTCCACATTCATTCTTCATTGACTACTGTGCAAAAATGCATCTGGGCCTTTTAAAGATTTTCCTCTGCCAGCTGGCACGATGTTAAGCTCTGTCAGTAGAGGATACTGGAGAGAAATTGTAAGAGGAAGGGGTTTTCCTTCTTGGTTCTGTTATGCTTGCTTAGCAGGCTCCTAGGTGGCTTCTCTGACATCGATTCCTGTAGCACAGACAGCCTTCCTAATGTCCAGCTCCTGCTGTGTACCCAGCTTCCTCAGCCCAGGCTCCTGCAGCTTGTGTGGCTTCTCCAGCCTCCAGCTAGGCTTCCCCCATGCCCATCTCCTGCTGCACACACAGCTGCTCCAGCACCCAGCAGTCAGTAGTTTCTACTGGCACCGCTCCCTTGGAGAGTATTATACGAGTCTCTCCAATGAGACATTTTCCTATGAACAGCTTTCCCTGACACCCCAGAGTGCACATTTCTAGCAAGATCCACCAGCATGGAACCACAGAAACTTCTCTGCCTTTCATTGAACCCCAGCTGTACCCTCTTTAACAGGGTTTGGATCTCAGCCTTTGTGGGGCCTCTTTTTGAACACTTTTACCTCAGTCCTAGGCTGGTAGCTGCCCTTTACATCTGCCATGCTTATATTCTTGAGAGTTCTCTCTTACTAGCCAATTCCCTATTACTCCAGTCACCTGTTATAGTTGTTCTTTATATTAAACTTTCCTTGTTCAAAATACTTTATGATTTTTCTTTTCTGATTGGACCCTGACTGATAAAGCTAGGTAATGGGTCATAAAAATCAAATAACTACTGAGGCTAAACAGTGAATCAGGCCTGGAATAAGATAAAACGGCAAATGTTACGACATATGGCAGGTGACCTTTGGAGTCAGTGCCTGGGAGTCATTAGGAAGTAGTGAGAACTGTGGCCAGCTGAAGAGCATGTCATTTCACAACACCAGCTCTGGTTTTACCAAATCTTATTTTTCTGAAGCTGGAAATCTGGACTTTTATATGAAATCTTCTGAATTTTACAGTTTGGTTAAAATTCAAATGTTATTACATCACTGTGTGGGCCAAACAACCCATGTTTGTGAATTGCCAGTCTGAAACCTCTGGACTGGATTGTCTGATTAATAAGTGCTCTGCAAACTAGAAACAGTAAACTAGAAGGGGTAGGGGAGCAGGTAAAGGCAATAAGTCACAGCCTGACAGCACGGGGGGAGGGGACAGAAAAAAAACATTTTGAATTATTGCAGAACCTTAAAGTGCATTTTTTTGGAACTACTTAGTGAAGGTAAAACATGTCTATGTTCACATTAAGGGCATTATGCTCTTTAACTCAGCCAAAGCACAATAATTAATAATAATAGCCACAGTGTCAACATATGTGTAAGCCACAATGTCAGCTTTGTTGATCTTAACAGTAACCTTGAAAGAGAAGAATTCTTATGCTGTTTGTAGATGAGGAAACAGCCTCAAATAGTAAGTACAGAGACACTATTTATATATCCTCTAATTAAATTAACAAAATTTTTAAAATGCCTGGCTATATAATAGAGCCAGTTTGTGGAAAATTTAGAAAATATACTGTGTAAAAGGAAAATAAAATTATTATCCTATTGTCCAGTTAGAATCAGTAGTAACGGGCCGAGCCCGTGGCGCACTCGGGAGAGTGCGGCACTGGGAGCGCAGCGGCACTCCCGCCGTGGGTTCGGATCCTATATAGGGATGGCCGGTGCGATGCGCTCACTGGCTGAGCGCGGTGCGGCCGGTCACAAAAAGGACAAAAAAAAAAAAATCAGTAGTAACATTTTTGTTTTTTCCATTTGCATTTTTTGACATGGTTGATTATGTGATATATGTATAATTTTACATTCTCCCTTCTTTTACCTGGTAGTATATTGTAAGCATTTTTCTTTATTGTTAACTTGTCCTTGGCATTTTTTAATGTCTTCATTACATTCAGTTATTTTATGTACTGAAATTCTTGTTGTGCATTTAATTTGTTTTCAAGTTTTTGCCATGATAATAGTGTTGTATGAATGTTTTTGGAGTCTAAAATTATGGCCATATTTCAGATTATTGCCTTGGGGTAAAATGACAAGGTCAAATGGTATAAGTGTTAAGAAGGTTCTTCAGTTTTATTACCAGTTTTTTAAGATGCATTTTTTCCAACAAATGCAAATGATACTGTATTCTCACAAACAATAAGTATTATCATTGTTTATTTCAAAAATTTTATTAATTTGATAGAGGAAAAATATTTTTATTATTTTAGTTTGCTCAGTTCATTTGGACTCCCTAATGATATATTTATTGTCAGTGCTTTCCCAGGTTCTTTCCCAATGGGTTTTTGTTTGTTTTTTTTTTTTTGTAGTCACATTGAACAATCTTATCATGAGATTTCCATTTATGTTTAGTTCTTTTATGTTTAGAGAAGACTTTTATGCAAAAAGGAAAACAAATTAGTCTTGTTTTCCAAGATTGGAGGAAGTGGCATTAAAGTACTTGCTTGTTATCACTTCCTAGAAGATGTTCAGTAACCTTTATGTCAAATGAATTAGGGAAGGGGAAGCCCATATGCCACTGGCAAAATGGGAAATATTATAGCACTGTTCACTTGAACTTTTATCCAAGTGTCTGAGTTTTTTTATTCTTGTAGTAGAGGTGCTTAGATGCTTTTTCTGCATGCTATTGATGATGTTGAAGGTAAGTAATAACACTTACTGTGTGTTAAATGTGCTAATATCCTACTCCTACACAGTAATAATAGTAGTAGTAGCCACTTTTTACAGAGGAGGACACTGAAGCATAGGAAGGTTAAAGAACTTGCCCAGGTTCACACAGCTGCTACTTAAAGCCAGGAAGCTTTTGGGCATCTTATTTCAATATGAAGACTGGAAGAACAAAATTTAGATCTGAGTTTTCTTCATTACCTGTTACAAACACTTAGCAGCAAATAATACAGTGACTAAATTGACATTAGGAAATGCCTTCTTCTTGAAGCAGGTTTGCTTGTTAGAATATGGAGAAAACCTTTGTTGCCTGAAGAAGAGATACCACATACCCTATGATATTTTATCTCTTCAGTGCCTAGAATTTTGAAGAGATCAGTCTTACAATGAGATTCATCTTCTGTTTTTTTAAGGAAATGGTAGTTGATGCTTTGAGTACTAAAATGGGCATGGTACAAGGAAGATTGAGATAAAGCCATTTTCAACATCAAAAGTTTTTAAAATTACTGTCTTACATTTAGTTGAACCAGTTTGTTGACTGTTTCTGTGAGCAGGAAAAGAAAAACCATTTAATTACCTTGGTGTCTGCCAAGAAAATTAAACTGACTTCAAGGTTTTGCACTGATAGTTAATGGCACTGAGTACAAGCTGTTGTTTTAATTAATACATCTGGTTGATCCTTTGGCTCAGTCAGGCTACAACTGTGAAATTCTAAAATGAGATAACATAAAACCAATGGCATTGCACAGTTCATGCCTCTCTTGAGCAAATATTTCAGTTCTCTGACAGAAACTATTACTTTGGGAACTCTCTTTTCATCTGGAACTACACTTGGAATTTGTAGTTTTTCATTTAAATATACCCTTTTAATGATTTATCTTAAGCAAAGGAGAGACCTGTCAGCATTTTCTTAACTTTGACATATTTACAATTTGAGATTGAATCCCAGGGTGCAAAGTTGTGTGAAAGAATACAGCCATACAGAAGATAACACACAGCCACATCTCCTGTGCGGGAAACAAATCACATTGAGTCTTAAATGATTCAGGCAGTTAAGAAATTTTTTCCAAATAAAAATTGAAACTGTAACCCCTGGCAGTGATGCTTATTTTTTTGACTACTGGTTTTTTCATCAAAAGTGTTACCTATGTAATATTGGCCACCATAAAAAGGCTAATAGATATTTATCAAGCTGGCAACTTTTGTAGGACAGTCTTTGTTCACTTTGCTGAAGAGTGAAACAATGACTGAACAGGTTTTTAGCTTCTTGGGAAAAAATAGATGTGATTAAAGATATTTGCATTAATGAGACAAATGACAGCATTGCCTCACATTTACTATGGTGGAATCCTATTATGGGCCTTTATTAATTTTATTTGTATACCCCTTGAGCCAAATCATAAATTCCGAATAAACTTGTCACTGAAAGTTTTTGATATAGTTATATTTATAAGGAATATGTCAGGCCTATTTCCCAGCACAAGTATTCTAAAGAGGTTCCACAGCATTTGTTTATATCTGTTATATAAACAGGTATTTGTTTTTGTTATATTTGTTCCACGTATTTGTTGATATCAGAGACAGTGAAGTGTCAGGTATCAAGTCCCCAGTGGCTTGCGTGGTGCTGGGCATTTAATTCATTCTTTCAATAAATAGTTAGGGAGAAACTGCTGTGTGTCAGATACTGTCCTATAAACTAACTCAGCAGTAAATTAAAAACAAAAATCTGCCCTGGCAGAACTTACAATTTTGGGGAGAAGGGATTACAGGGACAAACAGTAAACATAGTGTTCAGTGGATGTTTAGCTTCATTTGATAAATAAATGTGCTTTACCTAATTTCAAAATGGACTGAAAACATAATGCAGTAATTTTATCTCACCCTGCCTTTCTTTTAAGGAAATAATACAAAGCTAGATGATTCACTCAGGTTTACCTTCATGATCTCCTCCTACAAACCCTCAAATTCTTTGTTTCTGAATTTTTAATGGTATGATAATATTATGCTTGCACTTAGATCAGGGTTTCAAAGGCCAGTAATATTTTCGAAATTTGGGAGAATTGATATAGAATTGCCCTGCTTTTAATTTTGCCAAGTAAGGACACTAAGAATAAAAACAAAAGCTATTGTCTCTATTATTTATTGAAAGAAAGGACATTTTAATACCAAAAAGTAGGTATGACATAATCTCAGAATAAAGAATAGTCCTGTACATTAAAGAAATAAAACTTTATGAAGTGCTCATTATATTGTCCTTATTTTTCTTATTTTGTCATGGATCTTTAGAAACTATCAATAGAGAACAATCAATAGAGAATAATTATGATTTTGGTTTTCCTCCTGATGTTGTGAAGGTATTTTGCTAACTCACTATTTAAAGCACTTGTGTAAATATCATATTGTGTAAATATCATATTTTTTTGTAGGTAAATTTTTGTAATGGGTTGTATGTATTGTGCTATGAGATGAACATTGTTATGGAATGATTGAACCAGGCAGCAGAGTGCAATGTCAAATCTGATTATCTCTCTACTACTAACTAGCCTACCCATGGGATCTTGGGCAAATCAATTCTCATCTTTGGCCTTTGATTCTCCATCTATATATTGAGATAGGATCAATTCTTAACATTTCCTTCCAGTTCTTAAACTTGGATTCTATGATGGTAACTTTGGTAGCCAATATTCCTCTTTTTAAAACATGTGTCTAAAGATTAATAAAAACCTTTATTGTGTCTCTTTAAAAATTTGGACCAAGTTTCTGTTCATTTTCCTTCACCTGAGAGCACTTAATTGTTCATACATGATTAACATAGAGTTGTACTTTCATGACTGCGCTTTAAAGATTTACCGTGATATATATATATATATATATATAT
>NW_007735250.1:0-11625 GCF_000696425.1 Galeopterus variegatus | reverse complement strand
TCAGCCAGTGAGCGGGAACCGGTCTGTACGTGGGATCCGAACCCTCGGCGGGAGCGCCACCACGCTTCCCAAGCGGCGCACTGCAGCAGTGCGCCACCGGGCCGGCCCTATATATATATTTTTTAAGATGACTGGTAAGGGGATCTTAACCCTTGGCTTGGTGTTGTCAGCACCATGCTCACCCAGTGAGCGAACCGGCCATCCCTATATGGGATCCGAACCCGAGGCCTTGGTGTTATCAGCACCGCACTCTCCCGAGTGAGCCACTGGCCGGCCCAAGATTTACCATGATTTTTTTGTAATGGCATTAGCTGTTACAGAGATTCAACTATTTTCCAGTTTGCTAGTATCTTTGGGAAATTCTTATAAAAAAAAAATTTTTTTTGTACTAATCTTATTCTCTCAATATTCTTTTTAAAAATTTTTTTATTTTTTATTGTGACATAGTTGATTGTACATATCTGTAGGTTACAGAGTTGAATATCAAATACCTGTGTGCAATAAATAGTATATTGAATAAATAGTATATTCAACAGTATACAATTGTTTTTTGTGTCCCTTTACCAATTTCTCCCTTACCTCCCTCCCCCTTTCGAAATTCTTATAAAATTTTTATTGTGATAGATAACATTCAAAATTTGGCCCATGTAAATCAGTGAGTTGAATTATGGGTAATTTCACCTTGGAAACAAGAATACCTAAGATATTAGATTAGATTGAATTAGTAAAATAAAAAGGCAGCATTTTAGGGGAATTAACGTTTTACTCTCTTAATTGGTTTGAAGTTTTTGTAGTGCCCATAGATGTCTAAGTTATTCTAGATAAGATGTATCCCTTAGTTATCTTAAGTGGTACAGCTTCATCTGTAACTTAATTTGTGGCATGCAAGCCTGAAAAACTTACCTCTGCTCCTGCTTTTAAACCTTGTCTCATTGTAGTCCTCCATGTGACCCCAGTGTAGAGTATAATGAAGCTCTTGGAAAGTGCCTAGTGAATTGTGGATTGACCCAAAATTGTGAACACCTCTGGTTTCCCCATGCTGTTATTGACATAAAATTGTGATGAATTATTTTTAAGGAATACCTGAATGACAGATGAGTTTATTTAAGGAAAATATTTGGAAGTGTCCTTTAATATTTTACATAGATAGACCTTGGATGTTGGTTTCAAAGAGCTGCCACGGGGCCGGCCCATGGCTCACTTGGGAGAGTGCGGTGCTGATAACACCAAGCCAAGGGTTAAGATCCCCTTACCAATCATCTTTTTAAACAAACAAACAAACAAACAAACAAACAAAACACAAAGCTGCCATGAAGAAGCCTTATTGAAATTGAATAGTTCTAAAATGAATCTTTTCAGAGTTCCTGGCTGAATAAATTACAACCTAGTTTTTTGTTTGTTCATTTATAATAAAAATGTAATTTTATAGAGTGAAAGGTACAGATCTTAGGATGGTTTGATAAATGTTAGCAAAAGTATACAAATGTAACTCACATTCCAATCAAGATGTAGAACATTTCCATCATTCTTGAAAGTAACTTGGAGCCACTCTCCTGTTAATCCTCCCCTCTGCACTGCCTCCCCGCTCTCCTTCCTTCCATCGCTCACTAGAGGCATCCACTGTTCTGATTTCTATCAGCATAGATTAGTTTGGCCTGTTTTTAAACTTCATATAAATGGACTCATGTAGTACATATTCTTTTGTATAAGGCTTCCTTCACTCAAACATCTGGAAAATGTTTTTGAGATTCACTCATGTTGCTGTATGTAGCAGTAGTTTATTCCTTTTTATCACTGAGTAGTATTCCATTGCTTAGGTATACCACAATGTGTTTATCCATTCACCTATTGGTGGACATCTGATCTAGATTGTGGCTATTATTGAAAAAGCTTCTATGAACATTCTTGTACACGTTTTTGGTGGATGTAAGTTTTCATTTCTCTTGGGTAAATACCCAGAAGGGGAATGCTGGTTTAACTTTATACTAGACTGCCAGTTTTCCAAAGTGGATGTACCATTTTATGCTCCTACCAACAATGTATGAAAGTTCCAGTTGCTCTGTACCCTTTTCATTGTTAAGTATTGTCAGTCTTTTAAATTTTGGACATTTTAGTGCATGTGAAAAAGTATCTCACATAGTTTTGATTTGCATTTTTCTGATGACTAAATGATGTTGAGCTTTTCATGGGCTTATTGGCCATTCATGTATCTTTTATGAGATATCAATTCAGTGCTTTACCCATTTTTTTTTAGGTGGTTTGTCTCTTATTATTGAGTTGTAGAAGTTCTTTATATATCAAATAAAAGTCCCTCGTCAGTGTCTTTGGTGGAGTTCCCCAGAAAACTGTGAGGAGACTTGCATGCAGGAACTTTATTGTGTAGTGCTCTTGGGAATATAACTCTGTGAGAGAATAAAGCAGGATTAAGCAGATAGAGAAGTTGAAGTGTAATTCAGTGGCAGTCCACCCCACGGCAGGCTCTGTAGTTGGATGGCCCTTCAGAGAGTCCTGAATGGAGGAAATGAAGTCAGGCTTCATATCTCCCTCCACACAATCCCAGTGGGCTAGTTACTGGATGTGGACTGCCCTGGAGGAGGGGATATAACCTCAGGTTAGTCATCTGCCTTTGGCCCAAGGTCAGTTCCTCAGAGGGATTCAACTGTGAGCCATCAGTAGGCAACACTTCCAGCAGCTGGAAGAACAGGTATCTCTGACCAGAAGGGGACTGAAGTAGACAGTGCTTCCACAGCATTCACCACAGATTATTTCCACTACAGATATATGTACTGTGGATATTTTCTTCCACTCTGTAGTCTTGTCTATTCATTTTCTAAAAGGATCAGCAAACGTTTTAAATTTTTATATTGAATTTTTTTCTTTTATGTTTTGTGTTTTTTGTATCCTTGCTCGGAAATCTTTGACTATCCTGAGATTGCAAAGATATTCTCCTACATTTTCTAGAAGCTTTTGAATTTTAGGTCTTATATTTAGGTGTATAATCCATGAAGAATTAATTTCTGTGTGTGATATGAGCTACCAATAATTCTTGAGAGCAATCAGTTCTTTTCTTTTTAGGTATATCCTTTTCATCACTTCTCATCTTCCCTTAATTTGCAAAGCAGGGGCAGCTTTCATATCTGTTTCCCGGAGTAGAGCATAGTCAAATGCTGACAGGACAATTTATCCATTCATTTGAGTGGAGAGTTATGAAACCAAGTCCCTGAAAGAAAATAATGTACTTAGTCTGGCTCAGTTTTACTCTGATTTTTGTCCTTCCCTCGGAGCAATACTTTACATTCATGAAATCTTTGAAAAATAAAGGTGATTTTTATGAATTGGTTAGAGAGAATGATGAAAAGACTAATTAATTACTATATCACCTACACAGAATTGAGCTGTTTTTTTCATATGTTCTCTGCTCCGAGTTTGCAGTTTGTCTCAGTTGAAAACTGTGATTAGCAGTATTTGGGGGAGTTTAGTAATTTGAAAAAGACAAAAAATCTTATAATAGCTCAGTATTAAATAGTAAAATAGTAACACTAGTTGTTTGGTGTCATTTTTCTACAATGCTTCAATCACTTTCTTCTGTTGCCTCTTATATCTTCACAAGATATGTAGAAATATTCTTATTTTACAGATGAAGAGTTAATGAGTTATTAACTGATTAGGTCATGAAGTCAGTTCTGTCTCCCAAGCCAGTGCTGCATCCACTGGATGCATTAACAATACTCTCAGTTTATAAGTAGGTAATGGCCATCCTGAATGCAGCAAGGGCTGACCTGGCCTGGGTGCTGGGGATTGGGGGATTCCCCTCTTGCTATATAGCAAGTATTAGTTGGTGTTGACATTATAGCTGTTGTTCCTCCTTTTCAGTAGAGACACAATAAGATCCCTTTCCTTCTCTCCAAGCAAGGAGGGGGTAATGTTTCAACCAGCCTTTCAGCTAAGGACCCATTTTCCATAGAGACAGTATTTATAAAAGCTAATTAGGCCTCCAACCTTACAGTTGGAAGTTCAGTAGTATATCAGAGGTGATATAGCTACTGTTATTTCTGATAACCTCATAAAGGAAACTGACACAGAAAGATGAAGTACATGATATGCAGATCATTTTTCATTCTTCTGAAATCTCAGGAAGCCATATTACGATACACTACGGCTTTGAGAAATTTTGAAATTTAGTCTTTTGTATTTTGTATGACAGGAAGTAATTTCTCAAAGAAACCTGAATAAAAAGAAAACAGTTGGGATTAGGTTGGATTAAAACCATAGAATAAGGGGCCGGCCCGGTGGCGCACTGCTACAGTGCGCTGCTTGGGAGCGTGGTGGCGCTCCCACCGAGGGTTCAGATCCCACATACAGACCGGTTCCCACTCACTGGCTGAGCGAGGTGCGGGAGCAACACCGAGGGTTGCGATCCCGTTGCCGGTCCCGGTCCGGTACGGGGGCGACACTGAGGGTTGCGATCTGTTGCCGGACACGGAAAAAGACAAAAAGGAAAAAAAAAAAATAGAATAATTTTAGTATTGACATCTAAATACATTTTTTTCATCATATGAGTAATACATGTTCATTGTAGATAAATTATAATTATGTTTTATAAAGTGTATATTATAATTGTATATGTTTATAATTATAAAGTAAAAGAATTTGTTAAGGGTTTAATGTACACTTATTCTACTTATATGTACAAATACTTTTTAAATAAATATGAGATTATCAATACACATTGTTTGCCATTAACTTTTTCCTCATAGTAGTACATCATGACTTTTTATATCCATGAATAGACTTAATCATAATTTTTTTTGTTGTTGTTGTTTTTTTGTCTTTTTTCGTGACCGGCAACGGATCGCAACCCTCAGTGTCGTGCCCGTACCGGACCGGGACTGGCAATGGGATCGCAACCCTCGGTGTTGCCCCCGCTCCTTGCTCAGCCAGTGAGCGGCCGGTCTGTATGTGGGATCCGAACCCTCGGTAGGAGCGCTGCCGCGCTTCCCAAGCGGCACACTGTAGCAGTGCGCCACCAGGCCGGCCCTTAATCATAATTTTTAATGGCTGAGTACTATGGTAATGTGATAAAGTATTATAGTTTATTTAGCTAATCTCCTTTCTTGGACATTTGGATTATTTTCAGGTTTGCACTCTTAATCAATGCAGTGGTCATCTTTGCATTCTTCCTTCTTATGACAAATTTCTACAAGTGAAATTTCTGAATCAAAGAATTCACATTTTTGAGGCTTTAAACTCAATTGCCAAATCGCAGTCCAGATAAATTGTAGTAACCTTCCCTCCAGTGTTAGACAAATGTACTCATTTTCCCTGGTATGGATAGTAGACATTTTTCCACATCATTGCCAGCCTGGTCAATTAAAAAATGGCATCTCCTTGTTTTAATTGGCATGTTTACTGGCCATCATAGATGTTGACCTCACAAAGGAGCAGCTCACAGTCTTTTTTACAGATACTTCAGAAACTTTTTCCCATTTAATAATCAGTCTTTTCAATGGTTTCTTTTTGTTTTCTTTCGAGGAGCGACTGAAGCTGGTTACTGTTTTGGGTGCTGGCCTTCTCTGTGGAACTGCACTGGCGGTCATAGTTCCTGAAGGAGTACATGCACTTTATGAAGATATTCTTGAGGGTAAGAAAGAAAAGAGCCTTATCTGAGATATGTTACTGACCTGCAGTATTGACAGGAGAAGCTTAGTGGTATTTTTTCTGAACACAGTTCATGTTTACCATAGAATTCTACACTGACACAAGTTCTTAAGAGATACCTTTTGATGTCTTTGACACTGACCACATCCTTAGTAGTTTGTGAATTGAATGCCCCAGTTCATGAATACCACTTAATATTTATTTGCAATAATGCGTGAATTCTAACCTTTTTAAGTATGACAGTTCTTTTTTAATGCCTATTCAAAAACTTCCCAGGTCCCACATGATAGTAGTTGTAATTTTGGAGTTCTTTAGTTAAAAAAAAAAAAGATAATACACATATTTGGATTCAAGACCCTTTATAGTAAACTTTATAGATAATTAGTGAGGACACATGCAGTAAAGCATAACTACAAAATTAAAGAGGCCTTTTCTGACCCGATAACAACAAACAGAGAGAACAGTATACCTGTGTGAGAGTAAATGCTTGGTGGTCTGCTTGGTTCACTCACAAGCTAAGTAATTTTGTTCTTCACACTACCTGAAGCATGCTTGATTCACATTTGTGACTCAGCAAAATCAAATAACTATATGTCATGAAACTTCACAGTTACTTGTGAAGAATTGAAACCACAACTGTTAAATCATTGAGCTGAATCCTGAAATGCCAAGCATCTATTTGATGTTAAGAATAGTATTGGGGCTGGCCAGTTAGGTCAGTTGTTCAGATCCCAGTACCAGCCATTCCCCCACTACCTCCAACCCCCCCCCAAAAAAAGAATAGTACAAAGAGGTAGGCACCTTCCATATTTCTTACTAGATAAAATATAACAAAGTCTTTTTCAGATCTTTGTAGAGGAAAAGAACTGTGTTCTTTGTTCAGAATGATGATGCTCCTGGGCCTGGGGTATGAATATGGGCATAGTGATGTTAGATGGGCAAAGAGTGGTGGCAGAAGTTATATATGAGGATTGTGGGAGTTTTACTGCAAAAGAGGACAGGGGCTAAGGATTGGTCAACTTTAGGGGAAAACAGTAATAAATCAGGAGCCCTAGAGCAGTGGTTTCTACTTTTTGAGGTCACACATCCTACCAGTGGAAAAATGATTTACATGACTATTGTACTGATTTACTATGTGCATTATAAAACACACTCCTAAAATAGAAAAAATTTTTTCTTTGATTTTTTTTTTTTTAATTGACATGGATTGATTGTACATTATATATTGGGTATAGAGTTATATTTCAATACATACATGCAATGTGTGATGATCAAATCAGGGAAACTAGCGCCTTTATCATTACAAAAATTTATCATTTCTTTGTGATGTGAATATTTGATCTCCCCTCTTCTAGCCATTTATGAACATAGCATACATTATTGTTAATTATAGGTGCCTAGCACTACTGTATACCACTAGGACTTATTCTTCCTATCTAGCTATAATCTTGTATCCACTAGCCCACCTATCCCCTCTCCTGCTTCCCCTTCTCTGCCTCTAGTAACCACATAAATAGAAAAATTTTGAAGTCTGCAATTTAAAGTAAATAAAGAAGATCAGTATTTTCTTTCACATCCCAGTGAATCATCTTGAATTTTTCTGAAATGTGATTATTCCACCATAGAAATCATAGTGCTGGTGTAATTCTTTGAGGGAGGGTTACATTTTAAAAGTATAGTTTTCTGGCCCCCAGCCTAGACTACTAAATCAGAATCTCAATGGAATGTGCTTTGGAATATGTGTGTGTGTGTGTGTGTGTGTGTTTTGTCCTTTTTGAGACCGGCTGTACCGCGCTCAGCCAGTGAGCACTGTGAGCACACCGGTCATCCCTATATAGGATCCGAACCCGCGGCGGGAGCGCTGCTGCGCTCCCAGCGCTGCACTCTCCCGAGTGCACCACGGGCTCGGCCCAGAATATATATTTTTAACAATTTGTCTGTGATTCTTATTATATAAGTTTGGGAAACACTGGAGTAGAGGAAAGAAGGCTTCAGGTATAGCTTCTTCTTTTTTTCTTTTTTAACATAACAGTTTGAGATATAATTCACATACCATACTCTTATTTCAGGTATAGTTTTAAGGTTAAATTTAGCTATGATGTGTCAGGTTGCATTCTTTTATTTTTGGTTACCCTGATTTTGGGCCCCAAATAGTTTTGTGCATTCATTTGAAAACAGATCACAAAGTGTTTTATAAACCTGCCCTTCTAAAAATAAGAATTTTGGTCTCTTTAACCTTTCATCATAGGTTAGTTTTCAGCCTTAAGCCATCACTTAAAATTTTTTGTATTATTTTAATTTATATATTTTACTTTCATTCTTGGTGTTTACATCTGTGAGTTTTGACAAATGTATGGAGTCATGTTATTACCGCTGCAATTAAAATATAGAACATTTCCATCACCCAAAAAACATTCCCTAGTGCCATCCTTTTGTAGTCAAAACTTTTCTCCACCCCTAACCCCTGGCAACCACTGATTTCTTCTCTGTCTCTATAGTTTAGCCTTTTCAGAATGTCATATAAATAGAATCATGTAGCATTTGGGTCTGGCTTCTGTCACTTAGTGTAATGAATTTTAGGGTCATCATATTGTTCTGTGTTTCAGTAGTTAGTACCTTTTTATTTCTGAGTATTCTGTGTTTGGATGAACCATATTTGTGTATTCCCTCACCACTTGGAAGACTTATGGGTTGTTTCCAGTTTTGATGATTATGAATAAAGTCGTTGTGAACATTATGTATAGATTTGTGTGTGAACATGAGTTTTTATTTTTCTTTTGTAAATACTTAGATTGCTGGGTTATATGGTTTAACTTCATAAGAAATTGACAAACTTTTCCAAAGTAGCTGTACCATTTTGCATTCCCATCAATAATGTATGACAGTTCCAGTTCTCCCTTTCCTTACCAACACTTGGTGTTATCTGTTTTTAGTTTTTTGCTTGTTTGTTTGTTTTTAGCCATTCTAATAGGTAGGTAATGATATCTCAATGTGGTTTTAGTGATTCTAATTTGCATTTCTCTTATGACTAATGATGTTGAACATCTGTTTGTGTGCTTAATTGCCATTGTTATGTCCTCTTTGGTGATACCAAGTCTTTTGCCCATTTTTAAAATTGGGTTTTCTTATTATTGAGTTTTGAGAGTTCTTTATATATTCTAGATACAAGTTCTTTATCAGATATGTGATCTGATCTACTGCCATACCGCCCTGAAAGCTCCCAATCTTGTCAGATATGTGATATGCAAATATTTTCTTCTAGTCTATGGCTTATCTTTCCGTTCACTTATCAGTGTCTTTCACAGAGCAGCTTTTAATTCTGATGAAGTCTAATTTATCAATTCTTTCTTTCATGAGTTGTGCTTTTTGTGTCATATCTAAAAACCCTTTGCTGAACCCAAATTCACAAAGATATTCTCTTTTGTTTTCCTTATAATTTTAGGATTTACATTTATATGTATATATAATTTTTTTTTTTTTTGGCAGCTGGCCAGTGTGGGGATCCAAACCCTTCACCTTGGTGTTATGAAACTGTACTCTAACCAACTGAGCTAGCTGGCCAGCCCCATTTTGATACAATTTTGAATACAGTGTGAAGATTCATTTTTTGGCATATGGATGGATGTTCAATAGTTCCAACACAGTTTCTTGAAAAGAGCATCCCTTCTCTATTGTCTTTCCACCTTTGTCAAAAATCAGTTGGCCATACTTGTTTTGGTCTATTTCTGGATTCTGGATTCTGTTCTGTTGGTCTATATGTCTAAACTTTGCCTCCATTGTCTTGATGACTATAGCTTTATAGCATATATTGAAATCAGGCCATCAAATCCTTCTAACTTTGTCCTTATTTTTCAAACTTGTTTTGGTGTTCCATAAGATCTTTTGCTTTTCCGTAAATATTTTAGGGTCAGCTTATCAATGTCTACAAAAAAATCATACTGGGATTCTGATTGAGACTGAGTTGAATCTATTAATTTGGGGGAGAGTTGACATCTTAAGAATATTGTATTTTCCATTTTGTGAGCACAGTATATCTCTCCATTTATTTTGTTCATGTTTGATTTCTTTCAGCAGTGTTATAGTTTTTAGCATACACATCTGTAGATATTTTATTAGCTTTATACCTAAATATTTCTTTTTTGTGTGAAATTGCAAATGATGCTTTAAATGTTTTTTTCAATTTCTAGTATTCTAGTATATAGAAATTTGCTAAACTCACTTATTAGTTATTAGCACTTTTTTTGTACATTCCTTGGGGTTTGCTACATAAAATAATTGTCATCTATGAATAGAGGCAGCTTAATGTTTTCCTTTCTGTTCTGCCTTTTTTTTTCCCTTTCCTTATTGTATTGACTAGACCATTCGGTATGAGCTTGATTAGGAATGAAAGTGGGCATTCTCATTCAGTCTCTTACCATTAAGATGTCAGCTATAGGTTTTTTATAGATTCCCCTTTTCAAGTTGAGGAAGTTCCATTTCGTTCCTAGTTTCCTGAGAGTTTTATCTTGAATGGATGTTGAATTTCATCAGATGCTTTTTTAGTTTGTTAATGTGGTGAATTACAGTGATTGATTTTCAAATGTTGAACTGGACTTGGGTGTACTCCTCCCCTCCTTTTGGTTGTTATACATTATTCTTTTTATATGCTGCTGGATTCAATTTGCTAATATTTTATTAAGGATTTTCTTATCTCTTTTTGAGGTTTGTGATTTTTCTTTCTAAAATTGTCTTTGCATGGTTTTGTTATCAGGGTAATGCTGGCCTCTTAAATAGAGTTGGGAAGTATTCCCTTCTCTTCTATATTCTGGAAGAGACTGTATAGAATTGATAATATTTCTTCCTTAAGTATTTGTTAGAATTTACCATCTGGGCCTGGAGTTTTCTATGTTGGAAGGTTTTTAACTACAAATTCAGGTTCTTTAATTGATATAGGACTTTCATGTTACCTGTTTCTTCTTGAATATGCTTTGGACATTTGTCTTTCAGAGAATTGATTCATTTCTTCCAAATTGAAGAATTTATGGGCATGAAGTTGTCCATAGTAATTCCTTAATATCCTTTTAATGTCTGTAGTAAGGCCTTCTCTTTCATTCCTGATGTTGATCATTTGCTTTGTCTCTTTTTAAACTTAGTTATTCTGACTAGAGGTTAATCACTTTTATTTTTATATTTATTTATTTATTTATTTATTTATTTTCCTTTTTGTCTTTTTCGTGTCTGGCAACGGATCGCAACTCTCAGTGTCACGCCCATACCGGGACTGGCAACGGGATCGCAACCCTCGGTGTTGCGCCCACACCTCGCTCAGCCAGTGAGCGGGAACCGGTCTGTATGTGGGATCTGAACCCTCGGCGGGAGCGCCGCCGCGCTCCCAAGCGGCACACTGTAGCAGTGCGCCACCAGGCCTGCCCATGTATTTTTATTTTTCAAAGGACCATATTTTTTTTTCATTGATTTTTTTTTTTCCCCTGTTGGTTTTACTGCTTTCTATTTCACTGAATTCTGCTCTTTATTTATTTTCTTCCTTTTGTTTGCTTTGGGCTTTATTTGCTCTTTTATTTTTCATGTTTCTTTAGATAGAAGCTTATTGATATGAGATCTTTCTTCTTTTCTTTTCTTTTCTTTTTTTTTTAAAAGATGACCGGTAAGGGGATCTCGATCCTTGGCTTGGTGTTGTCAGCACCATGCTCAGCCAGTGAGCCAACTGGCCATCCCTATATAGGGATCCGAGCCCATGGCCTTGGTGTTATCAGCACCACACTCTACCAAGTGAGCCACGAGCTGGCCCCTTTCTTCTTTTCTAATATAAAAATTTAATGCTATAAATTTCCCAGCTGTCTCTATCATTACTTTTTTTTTTTTTTTGTCTTTTGTCTTTTTCCGTGTCCGGCAACGGATCGCAACCCTCGGTGTTGCGCCCACACCTCGCTCAGCCAGTGAGCCAACTGGCCATCCCTATATAGGGAT
>NW_007735249.1:65948-80661 GCF_000696425.1 Galeopterus variegatus | reverse complement strand
CCAGCAGGGCAGACATTAAATCTCAAAGCTGGCAAATCATGTACCTTGACTCCATGTTCAACATCCTCTGCACACTGCTATGGGGGTTGAGTCCCCAAGTCCTTAGGCAGCACTGGTCTCAAGCCACACTTCAGCTTTCCCAGGCCAGCATTGCATGCTAGTACACCACAGGTCTGGGGTCTCCATGGCAGTCCCACTCTCATGGTTCCACTAGACATGGTGCTATTGGGGGTTTTCTGCTGCAACTTTGACCCCACATTTCCACTCAGCATTGCTCTAGTGAAGGCTCTATGCAGTGAATCTGCCCCTACAACAAATCTCTTCCCAGATCCCCAGGCTTTTCCATACATCCTTTAAAATTGGGGTGAAGGCTCTCAAGGCTTCAGAGCTCTGTCATTCTGTGAGCCTGCAGACATAACACCACATGGAAGCTGCCAAGGCTTCCTGCCTGTATTTTCTAAAGCTGTGGGTTCAGCCACACCTGGGGCCAATTTAGCCATTGCTGGAGCAGCCAAAGCAACTGCGTTGCTGGTTCTGGAAGCAGCTTGCCGAGGTGGCCCTGGGCAGTGAGCCTATGGAGGGTGCCTTAGGCCTGTTCTCTCTAGACCTTTGGGCCTGAATGGAAGGGTTGGCCCCAGAGGCTTCTGCAATGCCTTCAGGCCCTTTTCATTGTTCTCTTGATAATCCCTTTCTTTTGTACTAATCTTAATAGCACCACTGAATTTTTCTCCTCAAAATGCTCTCTGCTTCTCTACCACATGGCCAGGCTACAAATTTTCCAAATCTTTACACTCTGCTTCCTTTTTAAATTCTGGCTTTACATCATTCCTTTGCTGCCATAACTCAGAGTAGGCTGTTATAAACAGCCATGCAGCTTTCTTAATGCTTTGCTTCCTAGAAATTTCTTGTACCAGATACTCTGGTTCACAACTCTTACGGTCCTACTTCTACAAAGTCCCGCTGTGGGTTCAGCCACACCTGGGGCCAATTTAGCCATTGCTGGAGCAGCCAAAGCAACTGCATTGCTGGTTATGGAAGCAGCTTGCCGAGGTGGCCCTGGACAGTGAGCCTATGGAGGGTGCCTTAGGCCTGTTCTCCCTAGACCTTTGGGCCTGAATGGAAGGGTTGGCCCCAGAGGCTTCTGCAATGCCTTCAGGCCCTTTTCATCCTTCTCTTGATAATCCCTTTCTTTTGTACTAATCTTCTTAGCACCACTGAATTTTTCTCCTCAAAATGCTCTCTGCTTCTCTACCACATGGCCAGGCTACAAATTTTCCAAATCTTTACACTCTGCTTCCTTTTTAAATTCTGGCTTTACATCATTCCTTTGCTGCCATAACTCAGAGTAGGCTGTTATAAACAGCCATGCAGCTTTCTTAATGCTTTGCTTCCTAGAAATTTCTTGTACCACATACTCTGGTTCACAACTCTTACGGTCCTACTTCTACAAAGTCCCAGGGCATGGACATAATGCAGCCAAGTTCTTTGCTATGTGTAGCAAGGGTGATCTTTTGTCCAATTCACAATAAGTTCCCCATTTCTATCTGAGACCTCATCACCAGCATGGCCTTTACTATGCACATTTCTATCAGCATTCGGCTCACCACCATTTAACCAGTCTTGAAGAAGTTCCAAACTTTCCCTGGTTTTCTTCTCTTCTAAACACCTACCAGCAGCTAGACTTTTTCTAGCCTACTCCTTCAAACTCTTCCAGCCTTTGCCCATTACCCAGTTCCAAAGCTGCTTACACATTTTTAGGTATCTGTCATAATCAACACCCCACTTCTCAAGTACCAATTTTCTATATTAGTCCGTTTCTGTTGCTTATAACAAACTATATGGAACTGAGGAATTTAGAAAGAAAACGAAGTGTATTCCTTACAGCTTCAGAGGCTAGGAAGTCCAAAGTTCAGGGAACACATCTGGTGAAGACTTTCTTCGGTGGCAACTTCAGAGATGGCAGGGTATCACGAGACTAACCTCTCATGCTCTTCTTTTAAAGCCCTCAGAACTGTACCCCTGACCACCATTAGTCCATTCACTAGGCATGATCCTACAGTCTAATCACCTCTTCAAGACCCAATCTTTCAATTATCATAATAGGATTCCCACCCTCAACAGTCAGAGTGAGGATTAAGTTTTGGGGGGACATTCAACCCAAGGCAGACTTCATCCTACTTCAAATTTTTGCAGTATTTGAAATTTATCTAATAAATTCTAAGACACCATTGTCTTCTAGATCTCCTCCATATTTTGACCTTTCTGCTTCTTCCTTTGCTGCCTTCTCCTCCTCTATGAGTCTCTCAGATGTCACATATTCCCCAGGTTCTGCCCATAAGGCTTTTCTTTTAGTATTCTGTGTATACTCTCTTGGTGATCTCTTTCACTCCCTTGACTTCAACTTTTGTATGATAGGGAATAAGATGATTTAGTATTATTAGTAATAATTGAGGAAGATGTTTATAAATGATGTCTCTAAAACACTTCCTGCTTGCTCAGCATCATGAGAAGCACATTCATACTTTTTTCCACATAATCCTCCAAGTCAGTGTGTAGACAGTATCATCACTTATTTGCAGGCATCCATGGCTTTCACATACAAGGTTTTATGGCTAACTGGCAGAGCTTCAGTTCAAACACTATTCTTCTTGACTTCAGAGTCCGGGCTCTTAACATTAAAGGACTTCATGCAAATATCTCTCTCCATAGCAGCTGTTCTCAAGTTAGCTGCTGTAACGCGGGAGCCCCCAATCTGTGAGGGCACTTATGTAGTGTTTATCTATTCCAAGGAACTCACCCACAGGTCCAGTGGGTAGAGACATTGGTATATTAGACTTACGAGAGACTGATAGTGGCTGGTCAGTCAGATATCTGCACCACAATAGAGTATATACAACAGTTATTAGTGAACAGACCAGAGTAGGGGTGTAAATCATTTTTAGGCTTATGTGCAGATTGTCACCCAGATCACATATCTCAGAGCACATGGGAGATCTGGCTGAGTACATAATCTACTGACTACTCTCCTGGTGCCAGAGTGCTAGTTCATTTACTTAGGGTCCCTGCTCCCTCCAGACTTCTGTTTGTTCTTAAAGGGGACATGCCTTTCCTTGGATAACTACCTTGGCCAGGAGTAGTCCCCCAGAGAGGATAGGGAACTGTGGTATGCATGGGGTTTGGGGGCGGGGGGATAGGGCTATGTCTAGCATTTACCCTATGTTCCACCTCTTGGATAACTACCTTGGCCAGGAGTAGTCCCCCAGAGAGGATAGGGAACTGTGGTATGCATAGGGTTTGGTGGGGGGGGGATAGGGCTATGTCTAGCATTAACCCTATGTTCCACCCCTACATATGACTATTCCACTGTCATGGTCTTCACGTCACGTTAATCTTCTGCACGTCTCCTAGGGTGGAATAGCAAATGGTGCATTGCATCCAAATACCGCAAATGCAGTACAGCCCATTAGTACCAAACAGCAGCACTCCTACCACTACTACCACTCCTATTATGACTTCTTCCCTTAATGAGCCAAGTGATGAAAACCAATCTGAGAAAGTGTCATGGGCAATAGCATCAATAGCCTTAATTTTGGTATATACAGTTTTCAGATCAAGGGAGACATTGTAAGAGAATTCAAGAATATATACACAGCATTCTGCCTTAATAATGTCACAGGTGCCCCCTTGGGCAGCAGTAAGCATGTGTAGAGCCATCCTATTTTGTAACACTATTTTTCTAATTTGGGAGACTTCATCATTTAATAAATGGATGGCGTGAGAACTAGTATCCAGGGCATTGGCAGCGTGGTTGGCTAGAGCTTCCACCACCTTTTCAGTTACAATATTACCTAGCTGCAGAGAAAAAATTGCAAGGGGTTAAAACCACCAGGGAGTGCATCTAACTCTATGGCTTTCAGAAAAGGCTTCCCAATTGCTAGGCAAATAGGGAAGGTCATGAGCACTCTCCCAGGGCCACCCCCACGTACATCTTCCTATCCAGTTGTATGGGAGGAATGGCCGTCCATATGTTCCACAAGCCCAGAGGGTACTCCAAGGCATGGGATGTGCTTCTGCTTGTACAGAGTGATTTGCCATCCCCATTGCTCAGCACCTGTAAGGGTGGTAGTATTCACACATAAGTCTTTGGGGGTCCATCCCACTTCTAGCATGGTTTTATTGTCTGTCCCATTCAACCTTTCTGTGCAGAATAGGCCTGTGCTTTGAATTGTACTTGCACTGCAGTCAGCCATCCAAGCCCATCCCACAATGAATACCCCACGATAGGATGGGTTTGGTTAAACTGTTCTTTAACACAAATATTTCCTTCTTAGACTCACCATACCCTATTATGCTCTGGGTGAGATTAGTCTTTTCTGTTTTTTCCATACTCGCAGCCACATCCATTCAGTCTGATTTGCTGATTACATTGCCAGTAGCAGACCCGATGTAGCAGATAGCAGGAACTCCAAGCAGACCCAGCAGGCTGATCTGTTATGTATTTGGGCCAGTGTTGCAGCCCATTGAAGATAGGTGTTCCCCGTGGTCATAGAAGGTATGATAAGAAAGATGTTTAACAGGTACTAAAAGTGGTAAGTCATGTTTTTCAGGTACACGCAAGCAACAGTTTTATCTTGAGACAGTATATTTACACTAAGGGTTGTGGGGGGCTTCCCTGGCTTAGCATACCAAGCTCTATCAGGTCCTGAGGCTATTTTATCTATGACAGAGAGGCGGTGGGGGGGGACCCAAAAACTCCATAGGGAAATAATTATGATCCTTTCCTATATAATCTGGTCTGTGGGATTATGACAGTTTACCATATTTGACCATTATCCTATCACTGATGGGAAGATCTCTAACCCCTTTCTGTTCCTTCCCCCAGGGAGAGAGCAGATAGCACCCACGTGGTTCGGTTTGAGTTTCCCAGGGCAAATGGGTGTACTCACTCCAGGTATTATAACTTGAGGGGCTAGCAATGAGTTATTTTCACTTCCCCACTGAGGTCTTAGTGAAGTTTCTAAAGTCTCAATTTGCTGTCTTATAGCCGCTGTTCAAGGCTATATCAATGTGTCCAGTGGGGAGGAGCGTCCAGACCTGGGCCTCTCATTCATTGTCCCTAGGGCTTCTGCTAACCTCATTGTCCACCCCTGCAGGGTGTGCTGTTCTATCTTCAAGGCCTCCGTAAGCATTCCATTGTATCTTTCTATGAGGCCTGCTCCAGTTGGATTATAGGGAAGATGAAACTTTCATGTGAGGTTGTGGGCATCGGCCAATTGTTGTACCTGTTGTCTGGTAAAATGGGTGCCTTGATCACTCTCAATGACATCAGGGGTCCCATAGATGGCCATCAGATGTGCCAGTCTTCTAATTGTTGTTCTCTGGGCAACAATTTGCTGGGATAAGCTTGCATGATGCCTGCACATGTGTCTATACAGGTTAATGCATAACGAGACTCTTCTGATAAGGTGAGTGGCCCTCTATAGTATATTTGCCAACAATTCAGGGGTTCATCTCCCATACACACCTGTCCCATCTCTTGGAGAAGCTTACATGGATGTCGCTTCATGCAGACAGGATAGTTCTGACAGGCAGTTATGATGTCAGCATACTGAATTGGTGGTCCCCAGGCTTTGGCCACTTCTGGTAGTGTCCTTTGTCCAGTGTGTTTCATTTGCTTGTGTCACCAGGCAGCCACATCTTCAACGGGGACTTCTTCCAGCCATCTCATATGGGCCAGGGCATTGGCCTCATCACTGCCCAGGCTGCCCAATGGGTTGTACCCAGACACATGGTACACAGTCACTGATTTATGTTGGCTGATAGCCTATATATCTTGCCACATGTCTTGACCCCACAGGGGCATATTCGTGATCAACCAGTCCTGTTTTTTCCATTGGAGCAGCCACAAAGTGAGACCCTTAAAAACTGTCCAACTGTCAGTACAGATGGTAACTGGTCTTTCTCTTTGGTTATCACCATCCATACTGCTCACAGTTCAGCCCTTGCCTGCTTTGCCGAGTGCCGTCACCCATCCGGATGGTATCAGTTGACGGTTGGTATACGATGGCTTTCCATCAAGAGGGTGCCATCAACAAGAGCCGTCTGTATACCAAGCCTCTTCTGGCACTGGAAGCTCACTTTCCTTAATGGGTGAGGGAGTCAGTACTGTGGGTTCAGTGATATCAACTGGGTCCACAAATGTGACAGATTCCGATAACCTGTAGTTGTGGCTCAGGGGACTTGTGGATAACTTACTGCATTGTTGCAAGTTGGTCACTGTGGTTATCTGAGCACTGGAACTGCAGGGTCATGTGGAGATGTCATAAATCCATCCAGCAATTGGCAATGCAGTCCTCACTCTCACAGCTGCGTGTCTGGTGACTAGTTTTGTAGCTAACAATGCTTGATAAACAGTGTTTACGTGTTGTTCTTTGGGGCTATATTGGGCCTCTGTTCCTTCCCAAGTCTGGGACCAAAACCCTATGGGGAGGTGAGCTTTCCCTTGTCATTGCCATAACCCCCAAGCATGGCCCTCCTGTGAAATATTTACATCCAGTTCACAGGGTAGTGCTGGATTTAGAACTCCCAATGCTTGCACGCCCTCTACTGCTGCTTTTGCAGAACCGAAAGCAGCTTGACATTCAGAAGTCCAATCCCATTGTGCTCTCTTTTTTGCCAGCTTGTATAGAGGCCTCACTATTTGAGCTAAATGGGGAGTGAACACCCTCCAGTATCCTAACAATCCCAGAAATTCCTGTAATTGTTTAACAGTAGTTGGCCTAGGGTATGTCTGAATCTTGTCTATTACCACAGAGGGCATTACTTTTGTCTTACCCGACCAAATAACACCCAAGAATTTGGTAGATAATCCAGATCCCTGGATCTTGTTTTGGTTTATAGCCAATTCCCTCCTCTGTAGATAGCAATAAGGGATGGTATAGCCTTCTCCAAATCTGTAAGAGAATCAGAGGTTAACATAACGTCATCGATATGTGGAATATGGAATAGTCTCACTGATGGATGTTTCGTCCATTTTCCCAAGTCTTCCACGACCATTCCATAGCAGACGGAAGGGCTATGCAGGTGTCCCACTGGCAAAACCATGAATGTCCATTGGCGTCCTTCCCACGTGAAGGTGAATTGTCCTTGACTATCACAATATCACTATTGATATAGATATCAATACTAAAAAATGCATTAGCCAAGTTTAATACACCATGATGTGTTCCCAATTGAGTTCCTAATTTATCCCTAATATCAGTAATATTAGGTACAGCTACATGTAAAGGAGGAATTACCTTATTCCATTGCCTATAGTCCACAGTCGTTCTCCAGGTACCATCTGTTTTATGGACAGCCCACATAGAGTAGTTATATGGACTATGGGCTAGGCATATTATTTTCACTTTGGCTAATTCCAGTATAGTTTCTCCAATTTCCTTGTGACCACCTGGCAACTGATATTGCTGAGTTTCCAGTATTCATTGGGGTGGCAGCAATTGAACTGGGGAGTGGTGTGCTTTACCTCTCTGTATCTCTTTCACAACCCTACTTCATAGGCAAAACTCCTTCACACTAGAATACAAACACAATCTTTGCAGTATATCAATCCCAAGTACAAATTCCCTTATTGAGGGGATACACACTGTATGTTTTCTGGTGGGAGCCTGCTAACCCTTAAAGTTAACTTCATCTTTCTTACTTTAATGGATTGCCCACCATACCCATCTATAGCAGTAATCAGCCCCTCAAGTTTGGATGGATTCCCATATATCAATGTACATTAAAATCCTGTATCTACCAGGGCAACATACCTCCGTATGTTCCACGGAGACCAGTATATAGTGAGCTCAACATGGGGCCTCTGGTTGACAGAGACAGATTGCACTTTCTCTGTCCCTTGGCCCCATCCCTAGGCTTGGGACCAAGGGAACATGAAGACTGTCTCATCTGAACTTGGCTACACTCGGGGTAAGGTAAAGATGCCCCATGTAGAGGAAGATTTCATGAATTCCTTCAGCTTTGGTCCTGCCTGCACTCCCCCTAAAGGAGTGCATTCCCTGATCAGTCTAGTCTCCAGCCACTTTTCTGGCAGGGGCTGGAGCCATTTCTTTATGGTCAGCTGTTGCCACAATTTAAGCAGTGTCACATTTGGCTGCTTATCTATTTTGGGGGAATTGACCACTGCCTTAGTTAGGTCCACTCATAGCTGTTTTCTAGTAACTTTCACTGGTTCTTTCCGATCTCCCCTTTTCCCTCTTTTTCCTCTTGGTGCAGCTTCCTTCGCATTGTGAATCCCTTTCTTTTGTCATATGATTTCAGTTTCCCCTAGATCAGCTATGGCTTGTGCCACCCTTTGTACTGATTGCCCTACTAGGGGTGACAAAACGGATACCAAAGTTCCACAGCAGCTACTGGGAGCCAACTGTATAAACCTGTCTTTCATTCCTCCAGTAAATTGCACCAAGTCTGGACCACGGATGGGGTCTCTGTAAAAAGCATGTCTCATACCCAATTGCCTAAGGAATTCTTGCAACTCCTTCATAGTAGAACACTGAGGGGGCTTCCTCAGGATCCTCTCTTCATCAGGCCATGTGGCACAGCAGCCTGCCATGATCCACGTCAACAGGGAGGCATTTTTGTCATATTGGCTTGCTCTGTAAATATGCTGCCGGAGTGAGGGATCATTGGTGACTGACATCATTTATGCCAGCTCATCCCCTGACAATATAATGCCATTGGTCCAAGGATCCAACAAATGGAGCAGTTACCCAGGAAATGCTTCCTCTCCCTTTCTGCTGAAACTTAGTAGCCAGTTCTACCAGCTCCACTGAAGGGTAAGAGTGGGGGGTTGTATGCATATATTTTAGTGTAGGAGATCAATCTTGGGCATTTTGCCCTTCTGGTCACTCTTGCCTACTCTTAACCTTTTGTATTATTACCAGGATAGCCTGAAGACTTCCTGCTTCATCATCGATTACCTGCACTTGGAAATGCTCATCTTCCTCATCTGAGGTATCAGTGTCAGAAGTGGGCTCCCATTTTCTAGGATTCCACTCCGGATTTGTAACTATTGCATGAATCTTAGCCTACAGCAGCTGCTTTCCTTTTATTTTCACAAAACTCATGCCATATTGTGCAGCCGGTCAGTGGCTTGGTCCAACTGACGTACAATAATATCCTTCCTATCAGCCTGAGTTAAATGAGCCTCTATTTCTAATCTTGATTCTTCTATTAGCCTTTGTTCTTGATTTTGCAACTCAATTTCCTTCTCAGTTGTTAGCCTGAGTCCTCAGAGAAGTGGCCATGCTACTGTGGCAGCAGTGGCCTTGTATTCTTTTTTCCTTTGAATACCTCCTTTTTCCTCAACTTACTTCAATACCTCCAGCAGACCTGCCACTGTTTTGGGGGCATCCCTGTACTCACATGGTGGTCCCCAGCTATCTACCAAGCTGGCATTGGACCAAATTGAACCAGTGGCAGACCCAGGTATTTTCCCCTGTGACATTCCTCCTATTCCCTCCATCTCTCCTGCAGCTGCTTCAATGAAGAATTTATCTGGAATATCCTGCTGACAACACCAGTTGTGACAGGGGAGCCCCAAATCTGGAAGGGCACTTATGTAGTGTTTGCCTTTTCCAAATAATACACTTGGAGGTCCAATGGGTAGAGACATTAGTTTATTAGACTTATGAGAGACACTCATGGCAGCCAGTCAGTCAGATATCCATAACACAACAGAGTACATACAATAGTTATATAGTGGACAGATCAGAGTAGGTGTGTAAATCATTTTCAAGCTTACATTCAGACCATCATCCAGCTTACATAACTCAGAACACATGGGAGATGTGGCTGAGTAGGTAAGTCAATCTATTCACTATTATCCTGTATTAATTCATTTCCTTAGGGTTCCTGATCCCTCTAGACTTCTGTTTGTTCTTAAGGGGAGTGTGCCATTCCTTGGGTAACTACCTTGGCCAGCAGTCGTCTCCCAGAGAGAAGAGGGAATTCTGGTATGCATGGGGAGGGGAGAATAGGGTTCTGTTCAGCATTTACTCTACAGTTGCACATTATAATCACCTGAGGAGTTTAAAAAATTGCAGTATCCAGCCTGCACCCCAAATCACTTAGATCAGAATCTGGAACTAGGCATTAATGTTTTTTTTTTTTTTATAAATGATTTAGGTGGTTCTAATGAGCAGCAAAGATGAGAACCACTTTTCTATAGTAAATATTTTGATAATACTCAAACATACTCAAGTATATTTATTTCTCCAGCATCAATTTTTCTTCCCAGCTTTAATTTACTTTAATTTTTTAAATATTGTCCATGATTAACTTTACCTCTTCATTTGTCTACCCTCACTTCCACCCCACCGCCATGTTCTAAAGTCAACTCATGATGATTCATTCACTTACCATCCAAATAGTTGCCTTCTAGATGATCCTCAACATATTCCATGCTTCCCACCCATTTCTGCCTCAGGTCTTTTAAATGAAACCTGTGGAGTAGCCTCTCAATTGGGACTTCCCTCACTACTCATATTTGCAAATCTCTAAATTTTTAAAAAATGTATCTCAGTCATATCTTTCCAATTTTCCCTCTCTTCTTTATCATATCTATAATTAAAGTTTCACAGTCTGTTCTGTCTCCCATGTGAAATTTTATAGTGGACCTGCTACTATAAATCTATAATTTTAGTCTCTCCTTGATTAATTTTATTTTCATTTAATGCTGTCAGTATTACCTTTTGAATATGCCAATCAGTTGTACCACTTTTTCATTAAAAACTTTACTCTGGTGCCGGCCTGGTGGCGCACTGGAGAGTGCACCACCTGGGAGCGCGGCGGCGCTCCCGCCGAGGGTTCAGATCCCATGTGGAGACCGGTTCCCGCTCACTGGCTGAGCGTGGTGCGGGCACAACACCAAGGGTTGCGATCCCATTGCTGGTCGCCGGTACGGGTGCGACGTTCCCGCTCACTGGCTGAGCGTGGTGCGGGCACAACACCAAGGGTTGCGATCCCATTGCTCGTCGAGGTACGGGTGCGACACCGAGGATTGCGATCCCGTTACCGGTCAGTAAAAAAGACAAAAAGGGGGAAAAAAAACAAAAAAACTTTACAAGCCTGTGCCAATATTACTGTAGACAAAAATTACGAGATAATTGAAATGTAACTCTGGTCTTTACATATTAAAAAAAGTCTCTTCTTTCTCTAGTGAGAGAGAAATGATCATTTCTCTTCATTTATACCTTTAGTAGTGTGTAATAGTCCATATACAGACCTCAGGACACTCTGGGTGTATGCTTGGTATAATGGCCCTTGATTTGTATACTTAAATAGTTTCAGTTTTGCCATTCTGCCATAGATCATACACACAACCTTCTGTTCTTCTGCATATAATTTATAGTTTACATACATAATAGCACTTAGCTAAATTATCCTATACACATAAGTGATTTTAACTATTAAATTTTACTAATATCTTTCCTTAACTTTGATGAGGATATATTTAAAAACCAAGTTTATATATTTCTAGTAGATACTATGCTTACTCTGCATTTCCATTGAAGTGCTGTGGAATTATGTTTTTTTTTAATGTGGATACTCTTTGCATTCAATAGTGAATGGTAATTATACAGTGAAATAATAATAACTTAATTTATATTTATTTGAGAAGGAAAGGCAACATAAATAATGAACTGTCTGTAAATTTGTATTTAATTATAGGGAATTTATAACCAATTCAATTCTTCCCTCTGTATTGAGGTATAAGATACAGAATGAATTCCAGGAAAATATTAAAATGTATTAAGAGTTAATAGCAAGAGACCATTTCATGTGATTCACAAAATTATAAAACTAGCACACCACTTTGAACTGAAGCATATCTTATTTACTCTTCCTCTTGGGCATGAAGAGTGAAACTGTTCCCATACTTGTATTCTCTGACCTGACTGACTGTCAGCCAACATTTTCCTGGTAGAAAGAAAAATATATCACCAAGCTACTGCAAAAAATTGTTAGACTGCATATTAAAAAATCATATTTTAGTAAATTCTAGACCAACTTAAGTATGTTGAAAAATGAATGGATTGTTTGTTTTAGCCATGTAATTTTTGATGTGGTACTAGTTTCATAATACCTGCATATGAGAGTGACCCTACCACCTAAAAAAGGCAGATAATTTAAGACAACATAAACGACCTAGAAAGAAATGTAGAACCTTTGCCATTTGGTAACATATCCATTATTTTAAATAAAAACTTTAGAATGAAACTCATTATGTTTAAACAACATAATTTAAACATGCATACAGATACATACTAATAATATAATTCCATATGTAAAGACGATAAAAGCTCTATAATCAATCTCTTCCATCTACTATAAAGATAATAATATCATGCTTTTTATGATATAATATATATTTATTTTAAAAAATATTTATAACAACGCATTGTAAGTTTCCCTTTTGTTTATTAGTGCTTCATAACCTCTGAATCTGAGTACCCGTAACAGTATTCCACTGAGTGTCTATGTCACTGTCAGACAACTCATTGTTTCTTTAATTCATTTGAACAAAATCTGAATATCTATTTAAATTTTTACTGCTATAGGTCTGTTATTTGAAATAATATATATATATATATTTATATGACTCATAAAAATTTCCTCCAAATTGGAAGTACCAGTATTCTTAAATGTAACAAAATCTGTAAAAGTATGGTTCTTAGGGTTATTGAATAGCTATATATTTTATGAGCAATTAGAAACCAAAGTAATAAAGAAAATATGAATACAGTGTTTTCAATTACATTATCAAGAATTTTATGTATTTGTAGTGTTTGTATATTTATTTATACTGGCCATTTCAAAAGGTTTTTCTTTATTCTTTTTCTTATTGTTTCTTTTAATAGAGATGCTATTTGATTTTTTACCCTGTCTTCATTTTTTGCCCTATTATTTGACATTGTGTATTTTCTCTAACTGGTAGACTTTTTTTTTGTCCTGCACATTTCTAAAATATTAGTCCCACCTGACATTTAGTTATTTTTATTGCTCTCAATTTTTCTCGAATGTCTTTAGGGTTGTGAGGTGACTATAAATAAATAAAATGTTCAATTTGTGAGTATGTATAGTATCATACTCAGAGGAACTATGATTTCTGATTCTACAATCCTCCTTATTAAGTAGTATAAACTAGGACTTCTCTTTCTGTTATAATATATGAGCCATCAATTTATACTGTTTTTCACTTTAGCTCTGTCAGATTTCTGTTTCCTAGTTTCTTCCTTCTGTTACATATTTTTACTTAGAAGTATAATGTTTACATAGACAAATTATTTAGTTCTCTCTACAAAAAATATATTCTAATTTCTCTAGGCCCATTAATGTAGAATGCTTTTTAAATTTATATGCGTGGGGGTACACATATACATAAATACAGAATCTCTTTATTGCCATTTCAAAACTCCTTGTAGGATTTATAGCATCCTATTTAAGTCCAGTTAAACAAACATATATCCAAAATAAATGAAAACAAAGAATTGAATGTTCTAAGATTCCCTAAGCATGTTGCATTTCTAGCACACATTCTCACTAATCAAGCATTTAAATCCAGAAACACATCTACAAGTAGGATATACTTGTGGTTTAAAAAAAGAAAACTCAATTTATGTAATGAAAGTGAGTTTATATTTTCTACTTAGGACTGTATGATTTATGGGTCAAAATACTCCTTGTGTAAAGAAAATAGTATTGAATACATAGCTTAGAAATTAAATAACAATTTAAGCCCATGCAGCTTAAGTGTGCTTGATGCACTGAAATAATGCTTTGTGTAAAAAAAGTGTTACTGGGGAGGAGGGTCCCGTCTGCTTCGGTCCTTTCCCCAACTCAATGAAGAATCAGAGACCTGAGTTAAAAGCAACAGCAAAGCTTTAATGGGCACAAAGGAAAGTACACTTCAAGAAAGAAGTGGGCCAATTCCATGAGCAGGGGATGGCACCTTACTCACAAATTTAGGGTTTTTGTTATTTTTAAAATCTTATTTATTTTTTATATGCATTAGCTAACTTGATTGACATTTTTTTTTTTATTTAAATGAAATTGTATTTGTGTAGGACCAGACAGACCCCATTTGGGGGAGGAGGGATGAATTTTCTAAGCCCATCATCTATATAAATCAGGGGTTGGCAAACCATAGCCCATGGCCAAATCTGGGTCATCACCTGTTTTTGCACAGCCTGCGAGCAAAGAATGGTTTTGTACAGATAGACATGTGCAGTCGATTTGATGACAGGAAATACTAACTCCGAAACCCAATAAAGTGAAATGTTATCTCCTCCCACCAAAATTCCATTCGTATCATTAGCATTCCTGAGTCATAAAACATTATACTTAATCATTACTATTGTATTTTTAGATTTTTTTTTTACAATTTATTTATTTATTTATTTTTAGTTTTCTATGCTGTAAGTTTATTTTTTATTTTTATTTTTTTTCCTTAATTTTATTTTGTCGATACACAATGAGGTTGATTATTGTGGCCCATAACCGAAACGCCACTCCCTCCTCCCTCCCCCCCTCCCACCCAAAAATGTCCTTTCTGTTTGCTTGTCATATCAACTTCAAGGAGTTGTATTGTTAAGTCTTCTCCCCACCCCCCGGTTTTTTTGTGTGTGCATGTGAATTTCTTTATTTTTAG
>NW_007735249.1:40840-64996 GCF_000696425.1 Galeopterus variegatus | reverse complement strand
TTTAATTCTTTAATCCATTTTGAGTTGACTTTAGTGTATGGTGAAAGGTATGGGTCTAGTTTCATTCTCCTGCGTATGGATATCCAGTTCTCCCAGCACCATTTGCTAAAGAGGCAGTCTCTTCCCCAGTGTATAGGCTTGGTGCCTTTGGCAAAGATCAGATGGCTGTAGGTGTGTGGGTTGATTTCTGGATTCTTTACTCTATTCCATTGGTCAGTGTGTCTGTTTTTATGCCAGTACCATACTGATTGTCATTTTGATTGACAGTTCAGGGTTATATAACCTTTTCCCCACTGCGCATGTTCTTACCCATAATTCAGTCTGTTATAATAATATGCATTATGGATTGTATATTTATAAGCACCTAATGAACATTAGCATGTTCAAAGTCACCTAAGGTCTCAAGTTGTCACTTCGGCGCATGTTTTAACACCTGGAAAGTCCCTAGCAGACTCTTGTGGTCAAATCGTGGCTTTTTCTTTATCAAGTTGCCCACAAAAAGGGTGGATTCTGGGTGGAGTTTCCACTAAATTGCCCAAAGGGAATGGACCTGGGTGTAATAATGGAAAAGTTTTATTTTCCATTTCCCTGTACTTGCTCATGACTAACTACCTAACAAAAAGATATTGATGTAATACCTAAATTAGAAATTGCATAATTCAAACTAGAATTCTGTGTGGTCTTTGAGCAAGTCTTACACAAATATAAGCTACCACTGTAAAATATTTGTGTATTTGTCGACGTTATTACTTTAGACTATCCTGATTGAGAAAGTTAGACTCTGTTGTAGATTCAATGATGTGTTTTGAGTTGTGGTATAAAACATGCAAATGAAGTAAAAGTATTAGGTATAATATCCCAGAATATAAGAGGTGGAAGAGACTCTGGGGTTTCTTCCATTAATTCGTAGATTAGAAATGAGAGGCCGCGGAGTGGAAAGTGATATCAAGAGAGGAAAAATAAGGTAGAAATTGGGCTTATGTAAGCATAAATATTGTTATAAATCAGTGATTGAAATGATGTTTGTTTTTAAAATATTTTCTATTAAAACATGTTGTAGAAGAAGATGTTGGAAGAATTCCAGATTAGAAGCTGGATTGCAAAAATTTATAGTTTAAGCACTACAGTGGTATAGTGGCCAGAAATTGATGAATAGAATGCTTATAAGTCAGTGTTTATCTTTCAGCAAGTCATCTTAAATAGTGGCCGGTTTCTTTCTTTCAAAAATCTTGTAGATTTTCCTAATTTTTTATCTTGAAAATCGCAATATTTTTAAGTCTTAAAGAGAATATATTAATCACATCTATTTTATGCAAAAATGTACAATTTCATTCCTGTATGAATGGAAGGATGGATAAATATAAAGTATCAAATTGAAAATTTTTTCATAAAACTAATCTATGATAAACTCTAAAAAGGATGAATCCAACTATATATCCCATTTTCTTTAGAATTAGAGGAAAATTATATCAATGTTTGCCTTGATTACTTATTTCCTTTTGACACTTTGTTGTAAAGTTCCCAAGTACACTTTTGTATTGTGTGGCCAGTGCATCTATATAAGGTAATACAAAAGCAAATATGAAGCAATTTAAAGAATTATGCCCTTATATGAATTATAACTATATGAAGAAGAACATATAATTATCCAAAGAAAAACATGGATTCTCAATCAGGAGCATTTGTAAGGGGAAAAAAGCCACGAATGAAGGAAAAAAGCAAAGAACTAACTAGCTTAACCTTAAGCCAATTATACATATGTATTCCTATTAGTACTTAATGAACTAATTTATTTCTTTGTAATTGTAATGGTAGTCTAATTAACTATACTACAGTATTTGTTTCAAAAAGAAGGGACATGGCACTTGTTGAGCCCTTCCTGTCTCTTTTGTGTAGGGCTTTTGACATGATAACATAATTTAATCTTTTCCTGAGTTTCTAGATAAGTATTATTATACCCAGTTTGAAATATAAAGAAACAAAGTCTTAAAGACACAACCTGTAAGAAGCATGTGTATTATGTAGGCTTTGCTCCTACTTCTGTCTGGCTCCAAATTCCTTCTGCCGTACCACCTTTGTATTGCTTTTGTGGAATGTGAATGAGTCTCCTTATAGACAACTCTGATGCATTTGGCAGTAAGTAACAATTGTTAAAAGAACTGAAGAATTACATAAATTAATTTGGCCTGTTGGAAAAAAAAAAAAGAACCATATTTTATTTTTTTCCAGTTTTGGTAATTGACAATAACATATGTTAACAGGATTATTTTCTTTTTTTAAAAAAATTTTAAGTAGTAGTATTCTGTTTAAATGTCAGATCTCATCTCAGATACCAATGCTGCTATTGAAGAATATGGTCTCTGCTAGAATATTCCATGGTAGAGCAGGGACTACCCATGACAAAGTGGCAGTAAGAACCTTTTCTGTGACTGATTGGTTAGGTTAGTGCATGTAAACTGTACTTAAGTCAAAAACACTCTGAATAGGGGCTTACAGTGGCACCTTTTATTCTTTCAAACTACAAGAACACTTAACTAGCACTCTTCTGGCTAAAATAGTTTCAAAAAGGAATAATCACTGGATGCAATTTATATCCTGGAGTGTAGAAATACAGGCATTTAAAGGATTCACCTTAAGAATGTATCTATGTCTATATCTATATCTATATCTATCTATATCTTTAACTATATATCTATGGTCAAGAATATTATGATTTTATTTTACTTTTCATTATGAAAGCTACAGGAATTCTAAAATATAGTAATTATGTAAATTTTAAATGAAGAGCTCTTTGCTAATATATATTTTTTCCATGTGTCACATTTTAGTATGGAAATGGAACATAAAAGTTGTCCTCGAGGACAGGTATTTTAGTCAGATTGGGCAACTGTAACAAAATATAATACACTGGGGGGTTTAAATAACAAACATTTATTTCTGGAGCTGGGGAAATCTGAGATCCAGGTGCCAGCAGAATCGGGCATTGGTGAGGACCCTCTTTTCTGGTTACAGACAGTTATTTCCTAGCTGTGTCCTCACACGAGGAAAGAAAGGACTGCTCTGTCAAAACCTAATTATCACCCAGAGGCCCCACCTCCAGATTCTATCATTGGGATTAGGGTTTCAACATGTAAGTTTTTTTGGGGGGGGACACAATCATAATCTATTGCAATAGGATTTTATTTCTTATTTGCCTTTGAATACCCACATCCTCACAAAGATACAAACTCCTAAGTATTTTATATATTATTTTGTTAAACAAAGGCATGGGTAGATGGATGGCTGAATGAAACAAGGCTCTACCTCAGAAAGAGAAAGTTATTTTTTGACCAGATGTTTGCTAAGAATTTGAAACCACAGTGTGCACATTTTTAGTACTCGGTACAGTCTTCTTGGCTCTACTTGACCCTAAAAATATTATTGCTTATTAAAGTCACTGGGTTCCCTTAAGCAACCCAGCCCCAAACCTAGCATGAATGCATTTTTCATCATCAGTGTCCAGGGTAGAAAATATTTCATCAAGCACATTTGCATTTGAGGGAAATTCCTGTAAGAACTGAATAATAACTAGAAAAGGAAAGAGGAAAGGAATCAGATATAGTAGCTGAATTCTGTATCAAGTTTAGAGAACTTCTTGATTACGTAGGGAACAAAATCTGTGCTCTGGTAACAGGAAATAACCAGTCTGGTTTGGGATCAAGGCTAAAAAAAAAAAAAAAAAGAAAAAATCAAGTCAGAGACAAAATTATATAGACTGAAATAGAAAAAATCTGGATAAGGATCAAGAGTCAAGAGAAACATACCTCCATAACAACACCCTACTAAGAGCCTACTAAGAGTTTCATCAGTACTATGTTGACCTGGATCTGATGTTTAACAACCGAGCTGCTAAATATGCTAAATAACTAGTAGTTGTCTCGGGGACACAACTGGGCTGAGATGGTAGCACAACTACGAAGGATCTCTCGTTTTTCAGCAGGTAGCCCTAGCTCTTCATGTGGTCTCCAGGTTCTAAAGAGCAGCAAGCAAAGCCCTAAGCACAAACTTTTCCACCATCCTGCTTGAATCAAGTTTGCTAATCTTTTCTTAGCCCAATCAACATATGGTTAACCCAGATTAAAAATCTGAGGAAACAGATTCCATCTCTTGACTGGAGAATCTGTCAAAAACTGTGGATTTAGGGAGGGGAGTAATTTGCAACCATTTTTATAATCTACAACAGAGTACTTTCATATCTTTGTAGTAATTATTTAAATAGTTCTTAGAGATATTAATATAATCAATTCTGCTGTGATGTATGTACAAAATGTTAATTGGTAGAGTGAACATAATTTTAAGTTTTGTGAATAGCAAAATACATGTTCTCCATGCAAAATATTCAAAATTAAGTTTTCCAGTAAAAATTTAAAATTAACAATATTAAAATAAAAGATGAAATGCACTGTCATTTATTTAAGGGATTCTCATATGCAACAGCACTTATTAATAGACATGTTCATTTACATTACATAAAATTTGAAAATTCACCAGGGTATGCAGGTCCATATATGTTTCTTATAAAATGGAAGATGTATTAGAGAGAGAGATTACTGGGTCTGAAGGAGTGTTTTAAATGGTTATAGTATAGTAGGACCTCCTGAAGTTCATTTAGTTTTAGAATTGGGTACGATTTACTATTTTATATTAACGTTAATGATTAGAAGTTTATATACTTTAGAAATGCTTGGTCATAAAATAGAGAAATAATTAAAATCATATGACATCATCAGCATGAAACAGGTCCTAGAGTTATTGCTGTCATTCTGAACAGCATCATTTTTACTTCCCAGTATGTGAAGATAATTTAAATCTCAAGGATTAATCTGGAAACTTGAAATTATTAAAACCAAGTAGTTCTGAGAATATTCCTGATTTTATTATTGCTACATTGCTTTAGCAGTGTACCCTAGGAAAATTTATTCACCAATACTAAACAGTGAGCCTCCTATCTGTGGAAACAATGGACCATAGGATGGATATTCTGTATCTCCAGTGGGGCTGGCCCTTAGGGATAATGATGCTCTGTAATGATTTCTTGACCACCTTCCGAAAAAACTACCTTTTCCTCAGTTTGATTCTCCTCCATGACTTAAGTATTTTTTAAAATCTTTTGTTTTGTATATTTAAAAAATTATAAATGTGGAATGCTGTCACTTTACAAATTTATATATTTTCTCATGTTTTTTGACACTTTAGTATATAATTGCTTGCATATTACATATATTAACTCAATTATATATTTTTTGAGTCCCCCAGACTTGCACTCCTTCTTAAGGATTCAAGCCCAAATCCAGACCATTTAAAAGGAGAAGTTCACAGCTGGGAGGTAATGCCAGAATTAGCTCCAGGACCATCTTGTTAAAAAATTGCTCTTTATTTCATCTCTCATTCTTTATTATCATCCTTTAAACACTTTCCAGTTGTCTTGTTGGTTAGCTTCCCTAGCTTTGGGCTCACTACTAATTGACTGTCTTAGCAGTTTTTGACTTTAATTCCTCTTGCTCATTGCATACATGTGGCAGAGATAAAACTTCAGGAAATGGTTGATAGCTCTATCCTTTTGTGTAAAACCTTAGATTTTCTTGCCTCGACTCTCTAAATTTCATGCATCCTGTTAAAAAAACATAAACCTATGTGCACACATTTCTTTTCATACACTCTGGGTGATTCTGAGAAAATCAGAAAAAGTTTGTGTGCTACCCATGCAGCCACCATATTTGTGTGGTTTCCTATTCACTTGCACAGAGAGATTTAACTGTTTTCTCCTCAGTATTCCAATAGAATTTAGCACATTATTTTATAACATGGATCATATTGTACAGGCCTTATCTAATTCAGGAGACTGTCTCTTCCAGTAGACTATGAGTAACTTGTGGGCAGGAAACTAATTCCTTACAAGTGAATGAATTACATGAACTAAAATTCTGAGTGACCTTAAGTACACAATGCAGTAGCCTTAGTATTTAATTACAAAACTCTGTGGCAAAATACCAACTCATGTGTTCTTGAATATTTCCCCCATTTTAACTCAAAACAGCATAGTACAAATAGCTAAACTTCTTATGAATGGATATCCTGCTAACCCCGAACTGTTTGTTGTTTTTAACTCTGAACTAAATGATTGTAGTTTTTGTACCTGTACCTTTTCGCTATGTGTGTCAGTACACCTGCAGACCTTTAATTATTTTCTACCTAGAAGGCTGGTGAATATGCTTGACATGGTTGAACAGAAAATGTTGGAGGATAATTGGATCTGCAGGCTAAGGTGGTGGGAATGTTAAAGATTTTATGTGCAATACGGATTTGGATCAAGTCTACATTGTGATTGAGAAAATTCATATTTTGTGTTAGCATTTCTGTTCTGGCTTTTAAACCACTGGTTAATTTTTAATGCCCTTCTGGAGAGTCTCTTACCTCACATCATCTTTAAATCTCAGTAAACTCATTCTTTACTTGGTGGGAAAATCATTTATTGTTGTTGCTGGGATTCTGAAATAGTACACTGCACGATAGAAAGGAAAAACTACCCCATCATTTTATTTGATGTTAATCTTATTCAATTATTCTAGAGAGTCTGCTAAAAAAGTAAAATTGCCCCTGTGAAACATTTGAGCATTCCCGAGAATAAACACTACCCTTTGGCTTATCTGAGGAAATAAATTGCCAATCCTCAAAGGGATCTCAGGACAAACAAGTAGATGGCCAAGAGGCTGGTTTCTAGTGGGAGTATGGAAGCTGGAGGAAATAAGATGTGGAAAGAGGAGCCAAGAGGAATAACTAATTCAAGTCAAATGAAGAAGAAGAAAAAAGGAAGGTCTTAGTATAGGATCTGTAGAAAGGACCAGGGAGAGATGATTAAATAAGTTCATTCTTTGTGGCATTCATCGTTTGGTGAGCTAGAAGGCCTTGACAGCCTTGTTGTATGTTTCACGTGCTTAACTTTGTCAGGTGATTTTATGAATCACTTGCTTTCTGACAGACCTGTTAAAAAAACTGAAGAGTGTCCCGCAGGTGGCATTTTTTTTGATACAACAAAGAACATCTGTTATATTTTTACATTTCCATCTTTAAACAATGAGCTAGAAAAAAAAAGTGACTTGTCTGTCTCCCCACCTCCCATGCCCCCTGCTACAAGTTAAGCTCTAGGGAATTTTTTCTCTTGCTCCTTTCCATGTTTCCAGTTACTATAGACTAGTACGTAGTGGGTACTCAATAATATTATTGAATTTGAATTATTGAATATTGAATTATTGAATTTATTCAACAATAATTAATTGTTGAATTGATTAACATAAAAATAAAATTAATTAACATATAAATAAATTAATCTCTCCTGCTTCAACACAGGTCAGCTTAGATTAGGTATTAGCCTTTTGACGAGTTGAGTGTTCTTATGTGCACATTTAGAAAATATTGGTGGTGCCTTACTCTCTTTGAATTCTGGATATTGTTCATTCTCTCTCTCCTTAACTGCTTCTGTCCTACCTATTATTTTGTTCACAGTTAGGGCCCTTCTTTCTATAGGAAGCTTTCCCTAAACTTCATATATGCTCCCAAAGTACTGTGTGTGCCCCATATTGCACTCTGTTGGGACTGTCTATGTTTTGGGCTGTATTCTCCTAGTAGACAGTAAGATCTATAAAGATAATGACCATATTGTCTTGGTCACTGAATTTTCCCTAGTGTTTAGTTTTATACCTGGATATAATAGCAAATTCAAAAGTGATACTAAATGAAAGAGCAATACACATAGTATTTTTAACACTGAAATTTGAGAGTCTGGAAACAGAGAAAACAGCTGAAATAAATTTAACCAACAATTAGATTACACTGAATATATGTCACTTATGCAACTCTCCAAATTACTTGTGAATGAATTTAGTTAATAATTCAGGGACATTGCTGTTAACTTAATGCCTCCTGAGTCACAAAGACTATGTATTTATTTATTTCACTGAAAATAATTTTTACTTTTTCATATTTTTTGTTTTTTAATGTATTTTTAATTGAAAGGTAATTGATTATACATTTTTATGGGGTTCAGAGTTGACTATTAGCGTTTGTGTAGAATATGTGATGATCAAATTGATGTTATTAGTATGTTCATCATTACAAATCATAACTAGTCTTTGTGTTCCTTACCCTATTTCTCCCTAACCCCCGCCCCATCCTACTTTCCTGCCTGTAGTACCCACAGTTCTGTTTTCTCCTTCTAAAAATCTAACTTTTTATTGTGATCTTTCCCTTCCTTCCTTCCTTCCTTCCTTCCTTCCTTCCTTCCTTCCTTCCTTCCTTCCATTTTTCTTTTCTTTCATTATTTCCTTCTTTTTTTCTCTCTGTCTCTGTCTCTCTATCTCTTTCTCTCTCTTTCTTTCTTAGCTCCCACTTAAGAGTGGTGCCTGCATGTCTGGAAATAATCTTATGTCAGTGATTTCTGGGACCTGCAGACATGACTGCTGGCTTATCCCATATTTTTCATATTTTTTTCAGACATAATGTCAATAAAATAATTTAAAAAGTAAAGTACATGAGAACAAGAAAATATAGAATAAGTGTACAATGAAATTAATTTTATTATTACTTATTTATCAGGAATTTGGACTATGGCATAATCACAATGGTCTAAGGTACAAAGTGTCCCGTTTCCATCTTTCAACATTGAGCATTCATTAAAATCCTAGTATATGTCAGATTAGAATCTTTACATTATGTTATTACAAAAAGATACTTTTGGAGAAGACGGCTGGATGAAAGAATTTTATATAAAGTATGATCCTGAGAACTAAGGGATCAGCGTAATAACTTCGTATAGCATACATTATACGAAGTTATACGATAAGGCACCTTAATCCAGCAATTCTCAAATTTAATGTGCATGTAAACAACCTGAAGATCTTATTAGAAATGCAAATCCTATGAGGTGATGCAGACGATGTGGATCCATCCTCCTTTTCTTTCTGGGAAGTAAGGTCTAAATGGGCATTAGTTCAGACTTATAATTCACATATACCTTTCTGCATGATTAGAAAAAGGACGTTAATTAAATAAGGGGTTGTTAAAACTTAGAGCAGTGGTTCTCAAATTTTGCTGCACATTAAAGTCACTTGGGGAGCTTTAAAAATCCCAATAATCAGGTTGCACACAGCCCAATAAAATCAATCTGTAAGGATACCCAGGGATAGGTATTTTTAAAACTCTCTAGTTATTCTAGTATGAATGCAGAAGCTTGCTACTCTAAGTGTGGTCCACAGACCAGCGATGTTAGTGTCATGGATACTTGATAAGAAAAATGGACTTTCAGGCTTTAACCCAAACCCACTGAAGTGGTGGCCGCATTTCAGCAAGATCCTTAGGTGATTGGTATGCACTTTAAATTTTGAAAAGTACTTTTTTAGAGCAAGAAGTGTTTTTGTGTGTGTTTTGTTTTGCTAAGCTCTATTTTCAGGTATAGATAAGAATGCGGGAATCCAGTAGATCTTCCCAGTACTGTCTAAGGCAAGAGCTAGGACACACAAAACTTTTGGTTAGTTCGTTTGGTTATTTTGGGGGTGGGCATGATGATATAGATGATTTGGATTTGGAAATAATTATGTTCCATGGATAGTTAGATATATGGGTCTGAAGCTTATGATTGAGATATGGGGAAGAGAAACATATTGAGAATCTTCATTATAAATATTGCCCGTTAAACCATGAGAATGGAAGCACAAATCAGGAGGACCATGCAAACAGGAAAAAAAAAAAAAGAAGGAAAAAAGACTTAGGACAAAATCTTTAGGAACATCAGCTTTTAAGTGATGACTAGACTCATGGAAGTCAAAGAGAAATTGCCAACTGTTTCCAAAATGAGAAATGAGAAAAGTCACTAGAAGTGGCAGCTGGATTTTGAATAAAGGAGAAAGGAATAAAGGAAGTTCTTTATCACAGCTAGAGATTTACATAGAGCAGCAAGGTTCTCTTAAGTTGAAAAGACATGTTTTTGGGGAAAGGTGGCTAATTGCATTCACCTATAAATTTATCTTAAGAATTTTGGAGTATTATTAAATGCATCTTATCTGTCCTCAAATTGCCTATAAAATATTGTCAGTTTGTTTTGTTATTTCAGGGTTCTTTTTTTTACTGAAATGAATCTGATTAAAGCATAGTCTCAAGGGAACATCAACTCACATTCCAAAACCATCATATAATTCAGCAGAAATGTCACAGAGTTGATAGACTATGCCTCAGGACAAAGAGTTAGCATGGAAAATAAGTTCACCTTTGATTTCAAGGGAAAGAAGAATGCTTTAGGTCATAAATAAGGCCATTCCCATAACACATTCCATCTGTTTAATCCCTGTAAATCCCAATATTACCAGAAGAATGGTGACAGTGGTTGTATTGGTGTGCAATGGACTTCCTTATAAACAGGAAAAATTATAATACTAATTATATTTTACCAAAAATAGCTATGGTTGGTGGTTAAAAGTATTAAACATTATTCATTCAGTAGAATGTCAACATATCACTGTCTTTTTAAATATATTAACTGCATGTCAAGTGCTGTTTTGTGTGCAATATTTGTGGTGATTATACATAGATCTGCTGGTACTTGTTCTCCAGACTCAGGACATATGTGACCTCTCTACATGGCATCAGTGGCAATCCATATCACTGAGCCTGCTGCATATCATTATCTACATCTAGAGGTCGTATAACTTCGTATAATGTATGCTATACGAAGTTATTACGAAATGAGAGGCGAATTATAAGTATAAACTTTGGACAGCTGAAAATGAGAGCAATGCAGAGATTGTACATGGATAGAAGCATAAAATAGCCACTTAACTTTGTTCTAATTTTACTGAAATATTTTTCTTACAAGGATTGTAAATTGAGTATCAAACTAATAAGGCATTTTTTTTTAAGCGAGATGGTTTTTCTCAAATAGATGTGTAGTAACAAGTTTTAATTGTGGTTCAGTATGTGGCCTTTTGCCTTATGAGAATTTTAATTGGCTTTATAGGAATTTCCATACGCTGTAATTCAGGAAGAACTCCTTTGAGCCAGGAAAATGACATGTCAGAGTGCGGGCTTTGATGACAGCCTTGAGCTGTATGTAGTCTCTAACTTTCCCTCAGCCACAGGCTGACTTATTCTCTAAGGCTAGGCCAAGCAGTGCTGTTAAGATTTCACCATGGATCTGGCAGGCCATCTGACTCTGTTAAAAGTTAGTTGTGACAAAGAAGCAAAAGACTGATATTTCCTGAAGAGTTGCAGGGGTGATGGGGGGGGGAAGCATTACTTTGGAAATGAAATACGCATTATAACACACAACTAGCAACAGTACATGATTATTCATTAAGAATTAAATTTTGATAATTCCCAAGTAAATGCACTTTGTAAAAATGTGATAAAAATTGAAAATATATGTAAAACATTAGTTTTTTTTATTGATCATCATTTGATGATATATGTCTTACGTGCTTTAGAATTTTATCTAGTTTTTTTAATAAATTCTAAAATGGATAATACTTTATTTCATATTATTTATATAATCTATGAAGCTTTTCAGTCAAAAATAAGTGAAATTATGCCAAATTATAGTGCTTTATTGAGAGAGAACTTGCTGTATAATGATTTTCATCAAATAGCTTAATATAGAAATTGAAAAAAATCAGTGAAATCATGATTTTTAATTGGAAACTATTTGAAGTGACTGAAATTATGATTTTTTTATGGCATATGCTATTGAAAATTGACAAGAAAAATGATTGTATAAAATATATGGAAATTTTGTGTATATAGTTTTTACACCAAAGGCGGAAATGCAGTCATATTTTAGAGGTAATATGACTTTGATGTGTGTTGTAAATACCAATATTAAAATGTGGTTTATTTTTAAATAATCAGTTTGTCATGGTTGGTTTATAAATTTTTCACCCTTTCTAATGTGCCTCATTATCAAGAAAGGTTAACATTGAAGGTAAGAGATGACATAAGAATTATAGATGAAATATGAAAAGATAAAATAACTAAAAAATTTTAAAGCTGTAATATTAGTTGCATATAATTTATCAAGTGACAACCCAGTATTGGCATATTTTTTTTTTTTTTTGCTGCTGAAATTCTGAGGAAATCTGAAATTTTCTCAGCTCTCCACATCCATTGGGAGGTGAGATACCTTTCACGATGAAAGGAATTTCTGTTTATTCATATTGAGCTCAGAAAAAGTGGGCCATTAGGAACAACAAATAAAAGTCCAGTGTCTAATCATGAATTATCTAAAAGAAAGACTTCTGGGGGCGGGGGGTGGAGGGAACATGCACTCACGCGCACACACGCGCACACACACTCGCGCACACACACACACACTCACACACACATACACACACACACACAGCTGTCTGCCTTCTGATATAGCCAGATCCTCATAAATGTATCTGTAGCTAAGTGTGATAAGTACTTGGGATGTGATTATTTTTTCAAACTTTGAAGCCACTGAAAAGTCTTGAGGAACACTAGCCTCAAAATGACTCAGAATTTTAAAAATATGTTTAAAAAGGAAAAGCAGGTTACAATACATGAGGCTTCGCTTTACAGAAAAATATATTACTAAATTTTTCTAGATAATATTTATTGTCTCTAATATCTGTTTTGAAAACTGCAATTATCCTCTTTGTAATAGGACATGTGTATTGCATATTAGTCATGTTTGCAGGTAGAATCACAGCCAATATTTTGTATCTGTACTGAGATTTGAAAAAAAGGGGGTAGAGTGTGAGGAATTAAAATATGTAAATTTTTTTCTACTGAAAAAAAGTTTTAATATCTTTCTACAAAGGCAGGTTGTAGAAAATCATTTTACCTATCTGAGTTTCTTTAAAATACCAGAATGGCTGAAATCCAGCACAGACAAAGAAACACAGTTTCATTTCACAAAGTGAGTACTAAATAAATATGTGGTCTTGATGAATAATATGGCTGAAATCCAGCACAGACAAAGAAACACAGTTTCATTTCACAAAGTGAGTACTAAATAAATATGTGGTCTTATATCCTGCTTGTACTTGAATTTTAGTTGTCTAAATGATTCCTGGCTAAATAGGGGACATTTGGCAAAAATCCTCCTTAAAAATCTATGTCTCAGAATTGTAACTTCAATATTATCACATTTTCTTTGAAAAATTATACAAAACCGATTACATTATCTATACTGGTACAATTTAAAAACTCAAAACTAAAATTTTCCAATATTTTAGGTAAAAATGTGTCTGAATGTAGTTGGAAATTAACATAACTACAATCCCTAGTTTTTCCACCTGGTTTATTGATTGACTTCAATTAATGTTTGCCAGCAAGTAAATTAACATAGCTCCTGAGGCATAATCTTCTCGATTTTGGATGCTGAGTTCTTCCTAAGCCTGCTGGTTTAACTCCTCCTGAGCACATTGCTAGTAGGTACATTTTAATTCAGTTTCGACACGGACATTACCCATGACTTTAATGACAGGTCATTTACAGCAAACTCATGTTTCACTGCTGAGATGTCTCTTTAAGTGACATCTTATCGATAGCAATTCAATTAGTCAACCCTAACACTATGAGATGGAGCTTACACTGTGTCACAAAGTGCTCTTAAAATTTGCATTTGAAATACTCCTATTAGTCTTTTTTTCAGCCTATTCATATAAACATGAGTACTGAAGTTTTAACTTCAGACAGCTTTGTTCTGATTTTGTCCTGTATATACTTTATTCTCATAGGATTAGATGTCAACTGAAAAATGTATTTTTACCCTTGCAAGAAATCTAGCACAAATATATTTTATTTTGTTTAATTAAAAACACTATCAAAGCCTTGGTGTTGGCAAATAGAATGGAATATTGTAAATAGTATTTTTTTGAGACATAATGTCAGTAAAATAATTTAAAAAGTAAAGTACATGAGAACAAGAAAATATAGAATAAGTGTACAATGAAATTAATTTTATTATTACTTATTTATCAGGAATTTGGACTATGGCATAATCACAATGGTCTAAGGTACAAAGTGTCCCGTTTCCATCTTTCAACATTGAGCATTCATTAAAATCCTAGTATATGTCAGATTAGAATCTTTACATTATGTTATTACAAAAAGATACTTTTGGAGAAGACGGCTGGATGAAAGAATTTTATATAAAGTATGATCCTGAGAACTAAGGGATCAGCAAGGTTCCACTCTGCAGGTTTCGTTTCCAATAGATAGATGGGGGGGTGGTGATTTGGGGTGCGGGAGCATAGTTTAAGAAGTGTGGGATTAACAGTCAGAGCACCCTTTCACAACTGGTTTCTCCAGAGATAATTAAGTCCAGATGCTCTAAGGCATCCTTTGTCTATAATGAATTAACTTCTCTATTCTGCAGCTAGACTAGCAATAGTGCGATAGTTGCAGACCATCCTTGGCAGAATTGATAAAATAATCATTCACATCACATTCTGTGTTCTTAAATTTTGAGGAGGAACCCAGTTGCAAAAGGCCACTAGATTCTTGTTTGAGTTTAGTCTTTCTTCATGATTTGACTGCTTGAGATTTTCTTAAATTTTTAGATTTTTAGATTTTTAGATTTTTCTAAAAATTCTTAGATTTTTCCAGAGTTGCAAGTTATGTTCAAAAATCAATTAATTGCCAGATATGATTTTTTTAAAAAAGAATTTTAAAAAGAAGTGTCTGTATGAAAGCTTCATTATATTAAATGATTAATACTGCAAAAAAAGACTCCTAACCTGCCCTATGAACACAAACGCATATATTCAGTATCAATTAAAAATCATGCATTTTAACAAGTATATCAACACAGATGCTTTTAACTGCAGGTTACAGAAGACCTGTATAACATTAGCTTAACTATAAGAACTTATTGTGCTATAGAAAAGAAAAAAAACTGGAGGCAGGGCGCATAACAGCATCATATTGTAACTACTACATTCGTCTTTCTCTGCCACTCTTAAAATGACAATGGCTGTCTTTACAGCCTCACGATGGCTGCAGCCTGCAGATCTAAGAAGAGAGGTGTTTCTTCCCATGCGTCTTTCTCATTTTTATTGGGAATCAGTCCTATAAGACCACCAGTAGACTTAAATTCAAAATTATTGGCAAGGATTGGGCCACACACCAATGCCTTATCACTGGCAAAAACAAACAAACAAACAAAAAACCCCAAAACAGTCTACACTGATTGTTTTAGGCTAACAATGATTCAAACCCAGGTTATTCCTAGAGTTTTGAGGTATTAATAACCAAAGCAAAATTCGAGTCTGGAGTGAGCACCGGGGAAGAGTGAGGATGGACACAAACAGGATTCCACCACTTTAGGCTGAGACTGTAGGAATACTCCAGATTTTTGAAAAGTGACAGTAACTGACAAGGTAAATAAAGTCTAAGGAAGTGTATTACCCATCTATTGGTGTGTAACAAGTTAGCCCAAAACACAATGACTTTAAAAGAATTGATTTATCTCATACTTTCTGTGTGCCAGGAATTTAGGCCTGGCTTCTCTGGTACGTGGTCTCCCATGAGGCTGCATTCAAGTCTGAGTGGAAGCCTCACCTCTAAGTCAACTCACATAGTTGTTGGCATGTATATTAGACTGATGGACTCAGTGTCCTGCTGGCTATTGGCCAGAGGCTGCCTAAGTTCCTTGCCATATGGACCTCTAACAAGGCTGATTGTCTCACCAAAAAAGTAGAGTCTGCTAGATAGACCTAAATCCCAATTATTTGTAACCCAGTCAGGGACATGCTATCCTCTTAATCGAGACATTTTTCAGTTGAGTGGAAGCAAGTTACTCAAGCAGAGGGAATTATACAAGGCTGTGAACACCAAGAGGCAGCAATCATTGGGATCCACTTTAGAAGCTGCCTGCTGTAGGGAGAAAAAGATAATAGTTTAGAAATACAATGAGTTAATAAATATACTAAAGGTAAAATGAGTTTTGGGTCTTTTGATTATCTCTGATTTGGTCCATTAACTCTATGACAATAAGATAAAAAAAAAAATAAAGGACTTTTAATGTTTTCTAATGTTCTTTGCCCTAACTAGAGTCAAGGGGGTAAAATAAAAAAGGGAAATTTAAAATGTTATATCAAATACTGAGGTCCAGAAAGCATTAGAAAAAGTGTCAAATAATGACATGCTAAAGAAAACAAGTATGAAGGGGAAAATTGTAAAAGATGAACATTGATTTAGGACACTTTTCTTTTAAACTAAGACCCTTTATTAGTAAAATTCATTAAACTAATGTTGACATCATCAGAAAGTTCTCATTAAAATATTTATTATTATCTAATCTATAAAAGGCAGTTAAACTTTTTTTTGTACTTCTGCTAGTGTTAGATTAACTTAAGTCATATTTCTCATAATAATTTAATTCCTGAAGTAATATGGCTTTATTATACTAAAGATTAAACAGTATTTATCACTGAAAATAAAACTTATAGAAACAATTCTTAAAATTACTTTTTAAGTTTTAATTAAATTTTATGTTATTGAGAATAGTTTTCTTTTGCTTCTTGCTGTATGATTAAAATGCAATAATCTTTATCCATATGATTTTGATATATTATTACCTTGAACATAGATGCCAAAGAATCAAAGTATCTACAACAGTGAATTTCAATATGACTAATGAATCATGTTAATGTGATCCATGAAGAGTTAAATCATATGAAGCACAATTATGTCTAATTCTCTTAAGTTGAAAAGACATGTTTTTGGGGAAAGGTGGCTAATTGCATTCACCTATAAATTTATCTTAAGAATTTTGGAGTATTATTAAATGCATCTTATCTGTCCTCAAATTGCCTATAAAATATTGTCAGTTTGTTTTGTTATTTCAGGGTTCTTTTTTTTACTGAAATGAATCTGATTAAAGCATAGTCTCAAGGGAACATCAACTCACATTCCAAAACCATCATATAATTCAGCAGAAATGTCACAGAGTTGATAGACTATGCCTCAGGACAAAGAGTTAGCATGGAAAATAAGTTCACCTTTGATTTCAAGGGAAAGAAGAATGCTTTAGGTCATAAATAAGGCCATTCCCATAACACATTCCATCTGTTTAATCCCTGTAAATCCCAATATTACCAGAAGAATGGTGACAGTGGTTGTATTGGTGTGCAATGGACTTCCTTATAAACAGGAAAAATTATAATACTAATTATATTTTACCAAAAATAGCTATGGTTGGTGGTTAAAAGTATTAAACATTATTCATTCAGTAGAATGTCAACATATCACTGTCTTTTTAAATATATTAACTGCATGTCAAGTGCTGTTTTGTGTGCAATATTTGTGGTGATTATACATAGATCTGCTGGTACTTGTTCTCCAGACTCAGGACATATGTGACCTCTCTACATGGCATCAGTGGCAATCCATATCACTGAGCCTGCTGCATATCATTATCTACATCTAGAGGCCATTTTTTCCCAGGAACTGTAATAACTATATATATAAGCCAACAAAATGCTGCTGTAACAGAGACAGTGGAAATGAAAAGATAAAATGGTGGGTAGAGAGAAATGCAGACCACACAAATTTAAAGAGAAAAACAAAGTCAACTGCTGATTAAATGACTTCAATTTAAGTTTGATAACAATGCTTTCGAAAGTTATAGATTATCTCTGACTAAGTGAAGAAGGTTTCCCTGTGCAACAGGAAGGAGCTTTTTTTTGAAGATGGTGATAATTTGAATGACCAGCTCCTTCAGGATAACAAAATGTTAGATAAAAGCAACAGCTGGCATTTGAATCAGGATGCCTTCATTAATTCCTGTGGACTTCAAGAGGAAATCACTATCAAAATGTATTTAGTAAACTCTTTTTGTGTACAAAGCATTATTGCTTTCAGCCGTATATTGTGCTTACTAAAATGATAGTTGGAAACTGGGGGAAGACAGGAGATAATAAATTAAATTCTTCAGCTGCAAAATTAGATTTCTAAAAACACATGAGAGGTCAATTTATTTTCTAGCTTTTCCTTGAACTTCTCATATATACTGGTAGATGTGCCAGTTCTCTTATTTTAACTTTTGCCTGTTTAAATTAGTTTTCCAAAGATGTCATATTCTTTTGGTTGCTTAAAATTCTTTGTAGTATTACCTTTTAAAAATGTTTCCTGTAGTTCACTATCCCAATGAATAACAATAAAAAAAAGCTTTCTGATTTGGCCAGTGTTTTAACCTGGTCTTGAAAAATAACCTCTTCTGCAAAGATTATGAATTTGTCAGTGCTTTGATTAAAAACCTGCAGAAAGAGCATTGACTCATTGTTGCTTACTGGCTCAGCCTATTTTTCAGCTCAATCTTAGGCTCACCTTACCTTGATAAACTTTTTGTTTGAGGGCTTTAATTTGATATTTTTAAACAATGAGAATTCTGTGAAAGGTCTACCTTTCAACTTTCCCATACATGTGGAAAATATTTATGATTCATCCTGTTATTCTTCTCTAGGACCATGATCCAGGCTTCAAATCCTTAACATAAGTTTCTAGGCTGACACACTAATTAAAATCAGCAAGCAAGATGAACCCTGCTTGTCATCCCATTTTCAAATTATGTACGAGAAAAGAGTTAAATATGTGAGGGATAGAGATAAAGATGCTGTATCATCTAAAATTTTCCAAGATAAATTTCAATAAAATTTGAAAGTGGGCCTAGAAAAAAGTAAGGGTAGACATATGCTAACCATATGGATTTTTGTTATTGAGTTTGGTGACAATAATGTGTCAACCCAGAATGTTTGATGTTTTCCTATTTCTAAAATCAATATTTGAATTGCTGACTTGATTAAATATTTATGAGCTTTTGTGGGAGGATTCATCATAAGATATAATGTTAGTACATTATAATTTGTTTTAGTTTTTTATGTCATAAACAGTAGTTTCATGTTTTTCTTCTCAGTTTGTATAAATGTCCTACTGTAATTGTTTCCCTAGTTAAGAAGAAATGCTCATGTAATAAAGGAGAGTAATCCTCTTTATAATTACAGCATCACACAGGAATGGCTTAGCATGGAGTTTCTTAACTTGGAGTCCACAATAATTGTTTAGAATCCAAGAGAATACATGAACTTAGATGAGGGGAAAAAAGTGCATCTTTATTTTTACAAGTTCTAATTAAATTTAGCAGTTTCTTAATTATGTATGTGAGCAATAAACCACAGTGCTCTATGGCAGTATCTGTGACTTTAACATCAATGAAAATCTCCATTTCCAAAGAACACCATGGATGTAGCAGAAATCTTTAATCTACTTTAAGTTCATTACTAATTTAAATCACTGCAGTTATTAGACTCTATGTGATCTTATTTAATGCATTAATAGACACATTGCTTCAGTTATTTATGTCAGTCTAATAAACCATACAATAAACAATTTATCATCATGTACAGTTCAGTGGTTTGACTGGGCTTTATTGAGAGGTCCTAGTCAGATCAAGTAGGACTGCAGTAATGTGAGAACTCAACTGGACTGGATGTTCAAGAAGGGTCACTGACAGGACTGACAGTTGATGGCTGGCAATAGGCTTGTAGCTCAGCTGGGGCTGAAAGCCAGAGCACCCACTCATGGTTTCTCTCTGTCCTGTGGTGGCTGAGTTCCTAGGAGTGTTCCAAGACGTTTTTTGGACCATGAAACCAAAGCAGAAGTTTCAAACTTCTTATGACCGTGTCTTGTTATTTCCACCAGCCCAGATTCAACATGGGAGTAGTTTACAAAAGGGCACGGATACTGGAAAGATTGATTCACTGGAGGCCATCTTTGAAGAATAGCTACTACAGATTATATTATCACAATACAGTTTTTAAAAATAGTTTTAAAACTGTATTTTGATTTTTTTGAAATGTTATATTTTTTATAATATGCATTTACAAAACTTATTCTGAGAAGGGAGTCTAGTCTTTACCCAACTGCCAAGCTGGGGCCACTACAGCTCAAGGGAAGAGGAGGAGAGATCTACAGAGTGCATAAAGGTGGGAGAAAGCACAATGAGAGAGAGAAAGAACCACTCTGACAATTTCGAGCCCCGGCTGCATCCAGGCTGGAGCTGCTGAGTGCACAGAGCGGGAGCTGGCAAAAGCTGCAGCTGTGCCCTCCAGATGAAGTTGCTTGGAGGTTGCAGGGGATTAGAGGGCTTTGGTGGCCCCCAGGTCAGCAAGACCACAATAAGGTTCCCATGGACCCACATAGGAGCGAGGAGCCACAACAACTGAAGAAAAGGAGCCACTCAGAGGCCGTGAGTCATTGCAAGGGACTGGCGGATGGCCTGTCCCATGGGAAGTGTTTGCAGCATGGGTGGTGGGGGAGATGGGCCCACTGGGAGAACACTGGACACAGCAAGGACAGCTGATCTGCACCCCTAACAGTGAAGGACCACTCAGAGGAGACTGTCTGGAATATAGAACTACATGGGGTGCAGTTTGATGAAAAGACTCAGGCCCAGACCAGAGTTTTGGATCTCTCAAGAGCTGGGAGTACTTGTAAAGTCAATCATTAAATCTTAAGCTGCACAAAAAGCCTTCTCTAGGGAATCGGCAGCAAAGCAGCAATCTAGCTCAACCACACAGCTCAAGTGTTGATCCCCACAGGAAGTTCCCCCATTTTAGAAGTAGGCAAAGGACAACAAATTAGTTCCAGTGCAGAGTTTAAATGGTGGGAACAGCAAATAATCCAACACAGAACTGAAAGAAAAAAACAAAGTACCTGCAACTAGAGACAAAGTTTCATATTAACTAGTAAAGGTCTCATTTCACCAAACAATACCTATAATGCATAGAAGTACTGGAAGTCCCCTGAGATACCAAGACAGAAAGAGGGGAGGGCCATAGGTCTCAGCAATGTCCCTGACACCCACAACCAATTCTGAGGGTGGGAGATGAGGGCCTCAGCCACACCCCCCTGATAGACACAGCAGTGACCCCTGAGCCTCTGCAGGAAGTGTGTTGGGCTCTCCCAGCCTGGGCGATGTGGGCCTTAGGCCCTGGCTATGCCCCCCCCCCCCCCCCCCCGCACAGCCAGCCCAGGGGCAATGACTGAGCTGCCACAGGAAGCACCTCAGGCTCTCCCAAGTCAGGTCAGTGGGGGGCCTTGGGCCTCAGCCATGCGCCCCTACACCCACAGCCAGCCCAGCGGTAACCACTGCACAGCCACTGGAAGCAACCTGGGTCTTCTGGCAGGGCAGTGGGGGACTGAGGGGGGCTGAGGGCCTCATCCACACCCCCCAACACCTGCAGCCAGTCCAGCAGTGACCACCATGCCACAGCAAGAAGGGCTCTGGGTTCCTGAGCTGGGATGGTGCGGGGGGGAGGGCTTTTCCACACACCCCTGACATCTTCACCCAGCCTAGCAATGACCAAGCCACTGCTGGAAGCCCCCCAGTCTCCCCTGTGTGAATGAAGGATGTGCCACAGGCCTCAATCCTTCCCGCCTTCTTCCGTCCCATTTCCTTCTCATTTCCCTTCTCCTCCTCCCTACCAACTGCTCTGCAACATCCTAGAATGTAAAAAATATTAATAAAATTTCATTTTCTTTTAAAAAAAATCACTTCAGCAATTTTTAAAACCACAAAAGCATTTATTTTATATAATACAAGTTTATTGATCAGTTAACTTGTGTAAAGCATTTGACAAATGTGTATTAAGCTGAGTTTTTTTCTCTTTTTAAAGAACCTCACAATAAATTCTTAGCATTGGAGTTAAAAGGAGGAGGAATTGATAAAGGCACACAAAAATCATCTATATTGTATATCAATAAAATAAAAGTAAAAAATAAAAAAAACCTTATTGTCTCTCCATATGAGTTCATGTTCTTTTTGTAATGTGAATGAAAGCTATATAACCTCAAAACTTTATACTGCTTTTATTCTTTTGGCTGCCAGGAGGGTCAGACCTATATGTCGTGGTCAATTGCAATGACCATCTCCCCATTTACATGGATAATGCTTCTATTTTAGAATTATAGTAGCAAGACTACTATATTTACGTATTATGTAGAAAGTTTGCTCTTCCACAAAAGTTCTCCTTTTCAAAGGTTGCATAAATAAAATCAAACTTAGTCTTTTGTCTTGATATTTATTTCATGAGAAAATATTTCAGAAAAATTTTTATCTTATTCAAAGAGATTTAATCATTTTAGTCTATTATATAAGGGACATACGATTTAACTTTATGTTGCTCAAAACAGTTTTCATGGAAAATAGTCATTTTTATTAAAATGAACCCAATTAATTGAACCCAAATTTGTAGACTGCTTCAGAATAATTGTGCATGTACAAAAGTTCTCATTAGTAGGAATTAGAGTTTTTCTACCTAGTTTAATTGTCTTACACCAACTAATGCATTTCAGACTAGATCCTTAGAACTCTACTTAAATTCTTAAAGAAATCCATAAATCATCTCTGTTTTGCTTTTCTTGCCAAAAACCCTTCTGGACCTGCCATTGAGTATAAATAATATCTTTATTTTCCACATATGTTCAGCAAGACACTCTTATTTATGCTTTTTGCAGGGACTATCAATATTCTTTCTCTTACAGATACCTTCTGCTTCAACATTTCTTTTAGTTCAACAAGTGACCAGTACAAATTAATAGATATTCATCTTACAGAATCTTTCAGTCGAAATTAATTTTATAGACATGTTAACAGTGGCTCGGAGTTTTAGCCATAAATATAAAATTTCATCAGCTTCCTTCCCAAAATACAACATTATTATTTATTTAGGAGAAATGCCATATTTTCTTTGTATTATTTAATGAGAATATATTTAAATTTTACTTTTAATTTCTTTTAACAAATAATAAATATTCAATTTCCATGCCTGCCTTATATCGGTGGCATCTGATTACTTAGCATCCTTAGCATGTTCAACTTATTTTTTTTTTCTTTAGACAAAGTGTGGAGGAGATAAATAATTGCACAATGGCTTATCATTGTGACAAATAGACGATTAAACACTATAATAGTATAATTAATGGAGAGAAAAATCAAAGACTGTGAACACATCCTATTATGGCTTGTTAGAACACTCTTTCCTGCTCATAGTTTATGGTTATTTATCCCCTGGCACAATTTAACACCCCTGATGTCAAAGCTAAATGCAGGAAATTATTTTTCATGCTTCTGTGAAAAATTTCTGTTGATACATTTAGTTTATCTCAGGTCTCAGAAAAAACAAAAAAACTCCACAGTTTCTCTGATGATTCTCTTACTTAACAGAATTTAAAATGTCATAAAACTGGATATATTTCAGAATAGGGGTACAAAGTTGGAAAATATTCCTTTCAATGCTGAAATCGTTTAATTGTCAACATAAATTTAGAACATATCTGTAATTAATTGTAATATATGTTTACCTTGAAATATGTTCTGGTCATTATGAATAATGAATATATAATGCATTTAAGATAAAGTCAGGTTTTTTAACATCAGAATTTTTTACATAAAATTGGCATTAGTAATGAGATAATGCTATAAACAGACATTTGTAAGCAGCTCAAGTTTGTGGTTGACACTTTCCATTTACCTTTTGTCTGCTCTCTCCCATTCCATTACACTCCTTTGACACAATCTCCACTTTCACTCCAAAATTTATTCTTTTCTTTGTTCTGTCCCTATTTGGTGTTCCACTTTATCCTTTCAAGGATAGTGCTCCCTTAAGAACTGGTGGAACTGCTCAAAAGTCAAAAAGCATTGAGGCATAGCTCTGGTTCTCAATCTATTCCTTCCCACTTAACCCACAAGACAATACAGAGACACACACAAAGATACACACAAAAAAATACACGAATACACCCACACACAAGCACATAATCTAGTGCCTTTCAAGGATAGTGCTCCCTTAAGAACTGGTGGAACTGCTCAAAAGTCAAAAAGCATTGAAGCATAGCTCTGGTTCTCAATCTATTCCTTCCCACTTAACCCACAAGACAATACAGAGATACACACAAAGATACACACAAAAAAATACACGAATACACCCACACACAAGCACATAATCTAGTGGAATTATTTCTGGTTAGTCTTTCTATAAACTTTTTAAGAGTACCACTATAAGTTGAAAAAAATGCAAAAACACACTCCTAACATATATGCTTTAT
>NW_007735249.1:38989-40680 GCF_000696425.1 Galeopterus variegatus | reverse complement strand
AAAAAATGCAAAAACACACTCCTAACATATATGCTTTATATAAAATGCATGCACACAATAGCAGTTGATAGAAAATGTTGTAGTGTAGGTAATACCTTTGCAACTGATGCAACCATTGATTTGAATATAGCAAGGTGTGTGAAACATTTGAGAATAAAATAAAATTTTCTTAAATTATTCTATAATCATCTTTTTTGAGTGCATGTATTTTCATTTAGAACAGTGAGAGTTTGAAGTGGAATGGCCAAGCATGCGTGCCCATTAATGTTTATTTTCTGCAATATGTTGTTCCTACTTCATCAAGATTGTTCAAGGTCTACAAACTTTTAAAGGTAGCCTAAATGAAATGCAATTGTCTGGAATTTGATCATTCTACAGAAACAAATGTGTGTTTTCTGCATGCTTTTTGGAAGACTGAGATTACCAACTTACGTAGATTGAGAGAAGCTGTCTATAAAATTTTGTTCTTTTCTGAGAGCTAGAGTAAAACAGACAAATTATTCCAACTACCCTAAGCTCTAAACTCTGCAGATAAGGGTTTCTGAAGAAATAACTAACATTTAAAGTAGAAAATATATATATGTACTTTCTGGAGAAAAATACTTGGGAGAACTCTAACACTATTCTCTTGAAGATGAGAAGGAATCAAAATCTGTAGCTTGCTTACCTTTATGGTTTTTGATTGATATTAGTTGTCACTGTTTTCATAAATGGTTCTCTGAATGATGAATTAATTAATTGTAAGCAGTATCCAACTCAAAATTTCTGTGATTAGGTATCCTATCCCCACTTCTTCATCTCAAATTCTGAGTTTATATTCTACTGGTAATATTTATATATTTTATTACTCACAATTAGAATTTTTGACCAAACCTCAATCTTCTTTTACCCTGACCAACAAAATATCATCAACCTTTCTTTAAATTTCATGTGACTTTAGACATGTCTTTAATAACATAACAACCCCCCCCCTTTTAATAACCTAATAACCTTTAATAACCTTGGCATGATGTTATTAAGTTATTCTTGGTTTATTGGTCTTCCCTGCTGTCTTCCAGCTCTGGTGCAGCTGGTATTATTGGATGAGGACCAACATATTTGGTATCATATCATCTGACTTATACTTACTATATCTACATGGTTGCTATTGACAGACTGTTTCTAATATTCTATGCCACAATTAAAACTTTATCCAAAAGTGGTTTCAGTTATGGCCAGGAAATTTGAGAAGTTCCCATGGTCTTATTTTGTTATACAGTAAATTAAAGGAAAATGTATTTACTTAGTTACAAAGCTACCACTAATAAAAATGAGAAAACGAAGGTACTTCAAAAAGTTTGTGGAAAAACAGAATTAAAAGATAATATGAATCTTTCTATGAATTTTTTGAGGTATTGTCAAATACCAGTGCTTAACTGTACTAAGACCAAATATGAAAACTTATATTTGGGATTTATAGAATTTACTGTTCATCAGATCCATATCATAAGCTAAAATTATTCCTGGTTATGAATATTCCATAATGCATCTGTTATCCATCCACTTATGTAAACTGTCTTGATAACTGTGCATATAATCTGAAGCACCTCCCTTAAATTGAAAAGGTCTATATGCTTATTTCTTGTAATGTAATATAATACAATAATGCCATATTTATCTAGCATAAATGACAAATCATATATAATAATAAT
>NW_007735249.1:25983-38953 GCF_000696425.1 Galeopterus variegatus | reverse complement strand
GCATATAATCTGAAGCACCTCCCTTAAATTGAAAAGGTCTATATGCTTATTTCTTGTAATGTAATATAATACAATAATGCCATATTTATCTAGCATAAATGACAAATCATATATAATAATAATTGAATCATGATTAAACTTCCAGATACTTGAAGTTGGCCACTTAAGAAAACTGATTATTTTTACTGACACTTTTCTACACTGTTCATAGACTGCTACCTCAATAGCTTTTTCTGGCATGTAATTTGGCTTAATTCATCTTGAGCTTTATGTTTATCTCCTTTGAAATTTCATTCTATTTCACTCTAAAGAAAAAATAGTAGATACACACAAATATTCCTATAAATGTTTATTTTAGTGTTATTTTCATTAGTAGGAATTGGGAATTGCTATATCTGAAAATACCTATATACCCATAGAACACTAGTTAAGTATATTTGGCTCTTCCACTTAAAGGTATTTTTGTCTCACCATTTAAAAAGTATGTGGTTGAGAAATTTTAAGATTGTGGCATATTTCCTGCAATATAATGTTGAGTAAATCGAAAGCAGAGCACAAATACATGATACATAGCATAAAATATATAATTGTAACAAATCCCAACACTGTGTGTGCTTTTGTGGTAGTAGTATCAGAGGGAGCAGTAGTATTAGTAGAAAAAAATAAGTCCACTACAATATTATCAGTGTTACTATAGTTATCAATGTATGCTTGGATATTAGGTAAATTTTACATTTTTCTTTTTCATACTTATCTAGTTTTAATTCTTGTATAATACCATAATTACTTATCTTCATCAGAATACAAATGAAAGATATTTAACTACAATTTTTTAAAAAAAGATTTCTTAGATAAAAATACCCTTATATCTCTCTGTGTATAAGTTTAATTAACATCTTCTGTGTTTTTATAACTTACTAAATGTTTTCATATACATTAGTTCATTTGCTTTTTTCAAAATAACAACTCTACAAATAGCATTGGTCAGCTATTACTCTGTATTATGTACAAGGACACTGAGACAGAGAAGTTTAGTGACTTCCATAGCAGAACTAGAATTGAGCTTGAGACGTCAAGCTGTGTGCAAGGGCCACTATGCCACCTCACTACTCGTGTGTAAATTACAAACATTCCTTACCTTTTATGTAAAGTAAATGAAATGAGTTTAATTGTTATTTTTTTTCAATTTATCGTTATAAATAAATTATGATATAGTGATATAGAAATTTCCTCAGTATTCGTTCTTTTTATTTGCTCATTACTTTAGTTGATCTTNTCTGAAAATACCTATATACCCATAGAACACTAGTTAAGTATATTTGGCTCTTCCACTTAAATGTATTTTTGTCTCACCATTTAAAAAGTATGTGGTTGAGAAATTTTAAGATTGTGGCATATTTTCTGCAATATAATGTTGAGTAAATAGAAAGCAGAGCACAAATACATGATACATAGCATAAAATATATAATTATAACAAATCCCAACACTGTGTGTGCTTTTGTGTTAGTAGTATCAGCGGGAGCAGTAGTATTAGACACTGTGTGTGCTTTTGTGGTAGTAGTATCAGAGGGAGCAGTAGTATTAGTAGAAAAAAATAAGTCCACTACAATATTATCAGTGTTACTATAGTTATCAATGTATGCTTGGATATTAGGTAAATTTTACATTTTTCTTTTTCATACTTATCTAGTTTTAATTCTTGTATAATACCATAATTACTTATCTTCATCAGAATACAAATAAAAGATATTTAACTACAATTTTTTAAAAAAAGATTTCTTAGATAAAAATACCCTTATATCTCTCTGTGTATAAGTTATTTAGTTAACATCTTCTGTGTTTTTATAACTTACTAAATGTTTTCATATACATTAGTTCATTTGCTTTTTTCAAAATAACAACTCTACAAATAGCATTGGTCAGCTATTACTCTGTATTATGTACAAGGACACTGAGACAGAGAAGTTTAGTGACTTTCATAGCAGAACTAGAATTGAGCTTGAGACGTCAAGCTGTGTGCAAGGGCCACTATGCCACCTCACTACTCGTGTGTAAATTACAAGCATTCCTTACCTTTTATGTAAAGTAAATGAAATGAGCTTAATTGTTATGTTTTTTCAATTTATCGTTATAAATAAATTTTGATATGGTGATATAGAAATTTCCTCAGTATTCGTTCTTTTTATTTGCTCATTACTTTAGTTGATCTTATTTACAACCAGTTACCAGGTACTACACTCAGGGCTAATGATTCAATAGTTTCTTTTACACTTGACTTGCTTTCATCAAATTCAGAGTACAGAAAGGGAAAAATCAATTTGTTATGGAGATTATATTTAAACTAAGTTTAGAAAATTCACTCAAATAATTGTTGAGCACATAAGTACAGAGGAGTAGATCTTTTTGCCTCTATACCAAATATCCAGTGTCTAATATATACCTTATAATACTCCAACCAAAATAATATGCTACTTGTCTTAGTATGTCTCTGTTGCTTATAAGATAAATACCTGAAACTGGGTAATTTATAAAGAAACAATATTTATTGCTTACAGTTTTGGAGACTGGGAAGTCCCAAGTCCATGGAACACATCTAGTGAAGTGACTCCAAAGCAATGCACGGTGTCACATAGCAGATGGCAGAAGCTGAGAGAGCTCACTTCTCACTCATTCTCCTTTTAAAGCCCTTATAACCATGCCCATAACCGCCGTTAAACCATCAACTTATTAAATCATTTACTAGGGCATGGTCCTACAAACTAGTCACCTCTTTAAGGCTCCACCTTTTAATTACCATAATAGGATTTCCCACCCTGTTTGCACTGTCACAGTGGGGGTTAAGTTTCTAATACATGGACTTTGAAGGACACTATTCAATCCACAGCAATACTGTTATTTAATTTTTAAATCTATGCTCTTTTAATACTAAACCATCAGGAATCATTATAATTAGTATTTTACATGAACAGTATTTCTTTAGTTTTAGTTACATATTTACCATTTACCGTGCACATTGTTATTGTCTAATACCTTCCTTCAGGGTCATATTCTTTCATTCCAAACCATATTTTCAAAAGTTCCTTTAGGCTGTCTTGGGTTGGGAAATGCTCCCACTTTTTGATAACCTACAAAGATCTTTATTTTGACTTCCTTCCTTAAAAATGATTTTCCAGGAAATACAGTTTGGTGACTTGGTCAGACTGGTTTCTGGCTTCCATTTTTGCTCTTGAGAAGTTTGCTACCATTTGTATGTGACAGTTCCTTAATTTCCAGCTGCTTTAATACTTTTTATGTGCACCTGTGTGTGTGTGTTCTGCAGTTCTACTGCAGGATGTCTAGGTGTTGGTTTCTTATTTATTTTTTATCATGTCTAAATAGATAGTACCTACGGCTTCATGCATTTCGACAGTTTTGAAAACTTCTAAGCGATTACATCTGTGAGCTTCTCATTAGGTTTTCCCAGCTATCTTACATATCCCTTTTCCTTTCTTTAATATCTTTCATCTCCCTGCCTGTCTGTTCTCTGAGTTATTTCTTTAAATCCATCTTTGATTCATAAATTCTCATTTCAGTTCTGTCTTAGTCCTCTTAGGGCGCTATAAGAAAATACCACAGACTGGGCAGCTTATAAACAACAGAAATTTATTTCACACAGTTTTGGAGGCTGGGAAATCTAAGATCAAGGTGACAGTAGATTCAGTGTCTGGTGAGAGCCCATTTCCTAGTTTGTAAAGTGGCAATTTCTCACCATGTCCTCGTGGTAGAAAAAGGGGCAAGGTAGCTCTCTGGAACCTCCTTTACAAGAGCACTAATTCTATTCATGAGGACTCTGCCCTCATGAGCTACAAGCCCCACCTCTTAATACCATCACATTGGTGACTAGGTCTCAACATATGAATTTAAGAAGAGAAGCACAAGTGTTCAGGCCACAGTAATCTCTAAGTTGGTATTTTAGTCATCTACTCTTCATTTCTAAAATTGTGCTGTTATTTTTTATAAATCTGTAAACAAAAATCTTACAATGCCAACAAAAGTATTTTATGCAAATCTAGTTATTGTGTAGTTAGAGTATCTAGTATTTAATAAAAGTAGGTGTCTGGCCCATTGATGGTTTACATCTCTTTAGATATGCAAATTTATTGTAGTCATGCCATTTTTTATATCAATACATATTGATAACCTTGCTTCTAAAACATTAATAATACTCAAATTTTTCTGTCTTTACAATTTATTCTTTACCATTATATCATATTCGAATGATGATTCTTTGTACACATACTTGCTAAAATAATTACGTTGCTGTTGATTTCTCTTTAAAATTAAATATATTTTTGTATGTTAATGCTTACTTATTAGACTATTTTTATATAAACTATTAAAAATTTGCTAACAATTTTACTTTTTTAGCTGTCATACTGCAGGCTAGACTATTCTGGAGAAACAAGATTTTGGGAAATAGAAGAGAGATTATATAAGATGCATATTGACACAAGACAGTGGTTCTCAAGTATAAGACATGCTTTAAATATGGGTCTACACTGGTCTATATTGTTTACTTAAATAAAGTTAAAATTATGTATTTGTGTACTATTAATTTTTGACTTTTTTATCTTACAAAGATTCTTCTGTGTGTGTGTTTGTGTTATGTGTGTGTGAGTAATAAATGTTTGATTTCTCTCTGTGTTCTCTCTTTCTCTTTTGGTAATTACATTGGTCTGGAAAACAAAACATTAATTTAAATCTTTCTTCTACCATCCATTAGTTGTGTTTTTTGTACAAGGTACTTGTTCTTTCTTTTCTCAGTGTAAGGGAGACAGACTTTTACTTTTACCCTCTTGCAGTTTTTCTCCTGGGCCTGAGAATTAAATCGACATGAAATAGATCAACAGAAGAAAAGCAGACAGATGTATTTATGTGGCACAGGAGCCTTCATAACGAAATAAAGACTCTAAGATGCAGCACACTATAAAGTGAAACGACAAGCTACCAACTGGGAGAAAATAGTTGCAAAAAAACACACCTGATTAAAGGACTATTATCCAAAACACACAAAGAATTTGTAAAACACAACAATAAGAAAACAGTCAATCATATTAAGATATGGGGCAAAGACCTTAACAGATAACCACACCAAAGAAGATATACNAAATAGATCAACAGAAGAAAAGCAGACAGATGTATTTATGTGGCACAGGAGCCTTCATAACTAAATAAAGACTCTAAGATGCAGCACACTATAAAGTGAAAAGACAAGCTACAAACTGGGAGAAAATAGTTGCAAAAAAACACACCTGATTAAAGGATTATTATCCAAAACACACAAAGAATTTGTAAAACGCAACAATAAGAAAACAATCAATCATATTAAGATATGGGGCAAAGACCTTAACAGATAACCACACCAAAGAAGATATACAAATGGCAAATGAGTATATGAAAATATGCTCCACATCGTATATCATCAGAGAAATACAAATTAAAACAGTGAGATATTACTACACACCTACTAGAATAGCCAAAATCCAGAATGCTAATAACAACAAATGCTGACAAGGATGTGAAGCTGGAATTCTCATTCATTTCTAGTGACAATGTTAAATAATACAACCATTTTGGAAGGCAGTTTGGTGATTTTTTACAAAACTAAACGTACTCTTACTGTCTAATCTAACAATCACATTCCTTGGTATTTACCCAAAGGAGCTGAAAACACATGTCCATACAAAAACCTGCACTTGGATGCTTATAGCAGCTTTATTCATTATTGCAAATGCTTGGAAGTGAACAAGATGTTTTTCAGTAAGTGAATGGACAAATAAAAGTGGTAATTCAAACAATGGAATACTATTCAACACTTAAAAGAAATGAGCTATCAAACTATGAAATGATACTCAAGAAACCTAAATGCATAATACTATGTGGAAGAAGCCAATCTGTAGGAATTCAACGATATGATATTCTGAAAAAGGCAAAACTACGGAGACAATAAAAACATCAGTAGTTGCCAGGGTTCGGAGATAGGGAGGGATGAATAGATAGAGCACAGAAGATTCTTAGGACAGTGAAAATACTCTATATAATACTATAATAATGGATTTATGCCATTATACATCTGTCCAAACCCATAGAATATACAACACCAACAGTGAGTCATAATGGAAACTATGTGATTTGGGTTATAATGATGTGCCAATATTAGAAAAGATATAAATTATTCTTATTAATTTCATCAGTTGTAACAAATTCACCATTATGATGTGGATGTTGATAGTGGGGGAGGCTATGGATGAGTGGGGACAGAAGATATGTAGAAAATATCTGTACGTTCCTACAATATTACTGTGATCCTAAAACTGCTCTATAAAAGGAGATACGGCTTAAAGCTATTCATAAAAGCCATCATACTTATGGTAAGGACTTTAAAAAATATGATTTTAGGTGTCATCATACAGAACAATAAAACTGTCCAACATAAAAATACCTGCTGAAAAAACACAATCTATTCATTTCTTTTTATAAAAGACCCTCTTTGGACCAGGAATTTCAGCAAGATAGAAAGGTATTTGCTTTCCACTTGTACTGTATCTAATTACATTCTGCCATATGAATAAAATATCATACTAAAACTGCCATTATTTTCACACTGGTGCAGTAATATGCAGGAAAATCTCAAAGAAGTCCAATGAGACTCTTTAAAAAAACTTTCAAAAATTGAAGAGTTAGGTAAATTTGTCATCTAGTTTTATCATAAACAAAGGCTCAAAATAGTTTTATTATTCAAAGATGTCCTTTATTGTTTCATTTCTCTAAGCATTGCCATAAAACTTATTTATGAAAGAAAAAATATTCTAAGTTAATTCATATGAGACCATATAGATTTTTAAAAAATAAAAGTTTCTTCAAGCAAAAGTTGAGACATGGTATTAATATGATACACATGGTAAATACTGCTTAGCTATCTTTATTACAAAGATTTGTTTAAAATTATGATAATGATAAAGTGGCAGTTTTTAAAATAAGGTTCTATTTTTTTAGGAACCCTATATATTTGGTAAAAAAAAATGTAGATATTTTCTAAATTTTTCTACCCAAGGCATTAATAAAAATAATTATTTGCATTTTATTAAGAGAGTCAAGATTATTTTAAAACTTTATCAGTTATGCATTGGACTGAAAACTGTATTTTAGAAAAGATATAAATTTTTCTTCTTAGATAAAGGCATTAAGTTCAATTAAAATTTTAAAAAATCCCATTCTAATATATGGAGGCTATGTCTGATAGAAATCATAAACTTTTAAGAAGTTTTCACATTAGGACAAAACTACATGGATTTAGGACGTTTTATAATTTTACATTAGCTCTTTAAGACTTGATTTATTTCTGCTTTCTCTCCTTTTCTTGCTACCAGATGTTAACGTTCTTAAGATGACATTCTTCCTTAGTCATATCCAAAGGAGTATGTCACCATGTTGCCAGTAAAAGTCCTGTGAGACATCCTAGTTGATCTGCCTTGACCACGTGCCTACTATCGGAAGAATCATTGTAGTCAGAAGCTGAGAGTAGGCTTCTTCTTAAGACTGGACTCAGAACAAGATACACGGGGGTTCCAAAACATATTTGAACTCTTAGTAAAAAAAAAAAAAGAAAAAAAATGGGGAATAGATGCTGGGAAGTATTAAAAATTGGCTCCTATGCCAGAGACAATAGAGCATAAATATTAAGTATTGAGGTTAAAACCACTCTACCTGGGTTTAAATTTGTCTCTTACTAGTTATGTGAACCTGAATAAATTTGGCTCTTACTAGTTATGTGAACTTGAGTGATTTTTTAGTATCTTTGTGCTTTTGCTTCCTCAACTTTAAAATAAATATAATAACAATAATACCTATCTCTTGGTTTGTGTGAAGGTTTTATGAATAATCAAGACCTGAAGGGGGAGGGAATGAAATGGTTATTAGATTCCAGGGGAAGTAGCTGGGTGTGCTGGGGCCAACTTGGAGGAGTAGTGACCTTCTGTAGGTCAAAAAATATTCAGCACATGCTTTTAAGTTTGAAAAATAAGAAGGAATGAAATATAAATTTTTGTCAATCATGTTACATAAAGTGGGTTGACCCAGGACTTTATACATCCCTTGACGATGTCATCTTAGGATCATTATTTATCTTCCCCTTGAGCAAACCATATCCTTGTATACCACTTTGTCATTGTCATTACTTAAAGTTTTANAGAGCATAAATATTAAGTATTGAGGTTAAAACCACTCTACCTGGGTTTAAATTTGTCTCTTACTAGTTATGTGAACCTGAATGATTTTTTAGTATCTTTGTGCTTTTGCTTCCTCAACTTTAAAATAAATATAATAACAATAATACCTATCTCTTGGTTTGTGTGAAGGTTTTATGAATAATCAAGACCTGAAGGGGGAGGGAATGAGGTGGTTATTAGATTCCAGGGGAAGTAGCTGGGTGTGCTGGGGCCAACTTGGAGGAGTAGTGACCTTCCGTAGGTCAAAAAATATTCAGCACATGCTTTTAAGTTTGAAAAATAAGAAGGAATGAAATATAAATTTTTGTCAATCATGTTACATAAAGTGGGTTGACCCAGGACTTTATACATCCCTTGACAATGTCATCTCTTAGGATCATTATTTATCGTCCCCTTGAGCAAACCATATCCTTGTATACCACTTTGTCATTGTCATTACTTAAAGTTTTACCAATTCAGAAATCTGCTTCTCTCGTGATCCTTTCTGTGACCATCCCAGCTATAGCCTCTGCTCCAAATATTCTTGTTCTCAGAGTTGTTCACATTCTTCTGACTTTGGCCTTTTTCTTTCAGTTTGGTGAAGGCATAATTTTTATGTCATCGGTTTCATTCCTGGTGATATTTATCAATATAATCCAACTGTACCTCTTACCACACTAACACAGTTGGTGTGGTCTGATAGGGAGAACCTATGCCTGAGAGAAAGAAGTTTAGATATCTAGATTACTTTATCACCTCTAGAAAAGTTCTACCCAGTAGAAATATAAAGTGTGCCATACATGTAATTTAAAGTTAGCCTAATTTTAGTAGTGTATTTAACTACTATATTTATATCCAAAATATTATTATTTCAAGTACAATTAATATAAAATGATTAGTGGAGTATTTTAGACTTTTTTGTTCTACGTCTTCAAAATAACATTACATTACATGAGTTACAGCACATCTCACTTTGTACTGGACACATTTCAAGTAATCACTGTCCATGCATTGATAGTGGCTATCACTGGGCAGTGCACCTCTAAAGGTACTTGTTATTATAGGCTTGTTTTCTTATCTGTAAAATGATAGTTAGAATTAGGTGTGGCAGCAAGTTTCAGAGACTCAAAATAACTGGACCTACAAGGGGTTAAGTGTTAGCTGGCTCTGTTTCACACACTCCTCAAGAATCCAGACCTCTTAGCTCACAGTTCCTCCATGTCTATGGTGTGACCCTTGGTATCATTGTCCAAAGTGGCAACATCTATGTTCCAGATATGTTGTAAGATAGAGAAAATAAAGCATAAGGTTAGGCTAAAGGTGAATAGCAACTATCTTTCAAGGAATGGTCACAGAAGCTACCTCATATCTCTTCTACTTAGTGGCCAGCACTGGTTTCAGAAAATTAGTCTTTATTGTAGTAAAACAGTTGGTGGCTCAAATTACGAAAACATATTTGAATAAATAGCAGCCCCTATCTTAAGCTTTCTCTGAGGCCTCACCCATAGACTTAGGGTAATTGCATTACTTATACCCTTGGTAGATATGTTCTTGGAAGAGACTGTGAGAGGAGCCAAGATGTTTCAACAACTTAATAGTTTGCTTTCTCCAGAAAAAAATCATATTTAAGTAGGGATCAATGCATCAATTTGACTTGAAATGTTATTGTATTTATGGCACCTTAAGATCTTGAGAAGTCAGAGAAATCTGATTTTCAGGTGTCAAACAAAGCAGGACTGCACAGAAACCATGCTCTTTTGCTAGGTAGGGGGCTCCATATGCTTATGCTGTGTTGTTTAGTAATATACCATGGATATTACTCTGTTTTTGTTGCTTATAACAGAAAACCCAAAATTGGTAAATTTATAAAGAAATAAAATGTATTTCCTACAGTTTGGAGGTTGGGAAATCCAAGGTACAGGGAACACATCTGGTGAGGGTCTTCTTCCTGCTAAGGTGACTCACTGCAGCAACTCAGGGTATTACGTGGCGAGAATGAGCTGAGCCGAGAAGCCAACCTGCTCACTCACTCTCTTTATACAGCCTTCAGAGCCATGCCCATTACTCCATGAATGGATCATTCCATTCAGGAGGGCACAGTCCTCACAAAATTTAATCACCTCCTAAAGGACCCACCTTTCAAATACCGTAATCGGATTGCTCACCCTCTTACCAGTGTTACAATGGGGTTCAATACATGAACTTTTGGGGGACACATTTAATCCATAGCACCATGGAATCTTAGGGAATTTCCATTCTATAATTGAGATGATTTTCAGGCTTCAGGAAAGAAAAAGTCATCAATTCTATTCACACTTTTTAAATTTGAGCTATGGATATCCTTTAAAAGTAGCATTTGTTCACTTGAACTTATTAAATCTCTTTTTAATTGTTATATCTCACGCCCTACCCCATATAAATTTATATCCTTCACATATATGTGTATATATGTATATGGATTACTATAGTATCTTAGTAATGCCCTCTAATGTTCTTTCTCTGAAAAACAAGGTATTAGGTTGTGTACATTGTACATAATTGATGTTATGAACAAGAAGATACGTTTTAAATATATAGGCATTTCTTAAACTTTCATTTTGTGATCAGACATGGCAAATGCTTAGAGAGGTCAAAAGACCTTTTATTTTAAAGCTTATTGGCACTTTCAATATCGCCTCAGCAAGTTTTTTGATTTATTCTTTAGTGGCTGAGAGTCAACTCTGTCTGCTTTATGTGCTGAGTTACCTTATAAATTATTAATGTTCTCACTGCCTGACTAAACACTTCAATTCCTCAAAAAATTTTGATCGTGCCAGCAATACTTTATCTCCGTTAGTACTGGTTCCCTTTAGGAATACTTTCAGATTGAATTAAGTAACTTAATAGTAGTCCAGCTGCCAATCCAAGTCTTTGTTAACTAAATGTGAAATAATTCAGAAAAGTGTAGTCAAAATCCTTCAGGATTTTCTCAACAGAAATATTTTCTGGGAGAACTAAACCATATTAAAAACAGTCTAGAATTCACTTCTAATTAATCAAACTTTTACCTGTCATATATGGTTATCATTATGTGTTATAAAGGGGAAACCCAAATTAAAGGAGGTGAACTTGCCTACCATACATATTCATCTACCTTACCTATGTATATCTAGAATTCACTTCTAATTAATCAAACTTTTACCTGTCATATATGGTTATCATTATGTGTTGTAAAGGGGAAACCCAAATTAAAGGAGGTGAACTTGCCTACCATACATATTCATCTACCTTACCTATGTATAATTGTGTATTTAAGCAGAATAAATGCAAGATAAGCATATGAGAAAAATGTATAGAAAAAAAAATTATGATTTCACTAACTAATCACAGTCACTGTTACAATTCTGTTGTGTGTTCTCCATTGTTCATTACTGTTAATAGTTTTAAATACAGTAGTTGTAACTCTTTGGAATACTGTTTTCTATTTAAGTTTCTGTCTAGGAATATTTTCCGTGCTCCATTGTCTTTAAAGTCCCGTACAAAGTTGGTGCATAGTATTCCATTGACAGAAAGTAATAGAACTGAATTATTTCCTAATTGATGGAAGTTGAGCATTTTTTCATGTGTCTGTTGGCCATTCATATATCTTCCTTTGAGAAATTCCTATTCAGCTCCTTTGCCCATTTTTTAATTGGGTTATTTAGTTTTTTGCTGGAAAGTTTTTTGAGTTCCTTGTATATTCTGGATATTAATCCTTTTGAGATGTATATTTTGCAAATATTTTCTCCCACTTTGTTGGTTGTCTATTTACTCTGTTGATTGTTTCTTTTGCTGTGCAGAAGCTTTTTAGTTTGATAGAATCCCATTTGTTTATTTTTTTCTTGAGTTGCCTGTGCTTTTGGGGTCCTATTCATAAAGTCTGTAACCACCCCTACTTTCTGGAGTGTTTCCCCTATGTTTTCTTTAAGAATTTTTATTGTTTCAGGATGCATATTTAATTCTTTAATCCATTTTGAGTTGATTTTGGTATATGGTGAGAGGTATAGGTCTAGATTCATTCTCCTACATATGAGTATACAGTTTTCCCAGCCCCATTTGTTGAAAAGGCAGTCTCTTCCCCAGTATGCAGACTTGCTACCTTTGTCAAAGATCAGATGGCTGTAGGGATATGGATTAATTTCTGGATTCTCTATTCTATTCCACTGATCCATATGTCTTTTTTTATGCCAGTACCATGCTGTTTTGTTTATTATAGCTTTGTAATGTAGATTAGTGTCAGGTAGTGTTATGCCTCCAGCTTTATTTTTTTTGTTCAGGATTGCTTTGGCTGTGTGTGGTCTTTTGTTATTCCATATAAATGTCTGGATAAATGTCTGGATATGAGAAAAATGTCATTGGAATTTTGATGGAGATCACATTGAATCTGTAGATCCCTTTGGGTAATATGGACATTTTCACAATGTTAATTATTCCAATCCAAGAGCATGGGATATCTTTCCATCTTCTTCTGTCCTCTTTAATTTCTCTCAACAGTGGTTTGTAGTTCTCTTCATAGAGATTTTTCACATCCTTGGTTAGCTTTATTCCTAAGTATTTTTTTTTTTTTTTGGTGACTGTTGTAAATGGGCTAGCTTTCTTGATTTCTTTTCCTGCATGTTCACTGTCGGGCCTCCCTGAGCCAGAGGCCGACAAAACTGACTGGGAAGAGACCCCGGTCCAGCCGGGGGTCCCTTGTGGGGCTGAG
>NW_007735249.1:23742-25004 GCF_000696425.1 Galeopterus variegatus | reverse complement strand
GGAGCGCATGAACTGGCGCCCGTGCGCGTCAGGGCACATGCGCGCAAAGTTATGCCCAACATTCACTGTTGGAGTATAGAAATGCTACTGATTTTTGTGTGTTGATTTTGTGTCCTGCAAATTTGCTGAGATCATTTATCAACTCTAGGAGTTTTTTTATGGAGACTTTAGGTTGTTCAATATACAGGATCATATCATCCGCAAACAGGGACAGTTTGACTTTATCCTTTCCAATCTGGATGCCCTTTATTCCTTCTCTTCTCTGATTGCTCTGGCTTGTAATTCCAACACTGTGTTGAATATGAGTGGTGAGAGTGGGCATTCTTGTCTAGTTCCTGTTCTTAAGGGAAAAGCTTTGAGCTTTTCCCCATTCAGGATGATATTGGCAGTGGGCTTATAATATATGATTTTAATTATGTTGAGATACTTTCTGTCTATGCCTAACTTGTAGAGAGTCTTTATCCTGAATGAATATTGAATTTTGTCAAATGCTTTTTCAGCATCTATAGAGATGATCATATGGTCTTTCTTTTCTTTTATTGATGTGCTGTATCACATTTATTGATTTGCATATGTTGAACCAACCTTGCATCCCTGGGATGAATCCCACCTCCTCATGAAGTATAATTTTGTGTATTTGTTGCTGTATTCTGTTAGCTAGTACTTTATTGAGGAGCTTTGCATCTGTATTCATCAAGGATATTGGCCTATAGTTTTCTATTTTTGATGCATCTTCATTTGGTTTTGGTATTAGGGTGATGTTTGCCTCACAGAATGAGTTTGAGAGAATGGCCTCTGTTTCAATCTTTTGGAACAGTTTGTAGAGAACTGGTATCAGTTCCTCTCTGAAGGTTTAGTAGAACTCTACAGTGAACTTGTCCAGTCCTGTGCTTTTTTTTATTGGGAGCCTTCTATTAACATCTTCAATCTATTCGGGTTTCCTATATCTTCTTGCCTCAATTTTGGCAGTTTGTATGTGTCCTGAAATTTATCCATTTCCTCTAGATTTTCAAATTTGTTGGCATATAGTTGTTTATAGTAGTCTGTAATGATTCCTTGTATTTCTGAGGTATCAGTTGTAATATCACCTTTTTCATTTCTAATTTTTATTATTTGGTTTTCTCTCTTCTTTTCTTACATAACTTTGCTGAAAGTTTGTCACTTTTATTTATCTTTTCAGAACACCAACTTTTTGTTTCATTGATCTTTTGTGTTGTTTTTTGGGGGTTTCTATTTCATTTAGTTCTGTTCTGATCTTAATT
>NW_007735249.1:13620-23178 GCF_000696425.1 Galeopterus variegatus | reverse complement strand
TCACATGGGAAATCAAGAAATTTATTGAAACTAATGAAAACAATGATACATCCTACCAAAACCTGTGGGATACTGCAAAAGCAGTACGAAGGGGGAAGTTTATTGCATGTGTTTGTATAGTTTCCAGAGTTTCATTTATTATTGATTTCTAATTTTAATCCATTGTGATCAGAAAAAATACGTGGAATAATTCCAGTTTTTTTTAATTTGTTGAGAATTGCTTTGTGACCTAATATGTGGTCTATCCTGGAGAATGTTCCATGTGCTGATGAGAAGAATGAATATTCTGAGGTTTTTGGATGGAATGTTCTGTAGATATCTGCCAAGTCCAATTGGTCTAAAGTGTTGTTTAGATCTTGTATTTCTCTATTGATTTTTTGCCTAGATGATCTGTCCAATGATGAGAGTGGGGTGTTCAGGTCCCCCACTATTTTGGTGTTAGTGTTTATCTCATTCTTTAGATCTAATAGTGTTTCTTTTATAAATGTGGCTGCTCCAACATTGGGTGCATATGCATTTATGATTGTTATGTCTTCTTGGTGGATAGATCCTTTTATCATCATATAGTGGTCTTGTCTCTTTTTATGGTTTTTGCTTTAAAGTCTATTTTACTTATAAAAGAATAGCTATTCCAGCTCGTTTTTCATTTCTATTTGAATGATATATCTTTTCCCATCCTTTCCCTCTTTATGTATGTCTTTACTAGTCAGGTGAGTCTCTTGAAGGCAGCATATTTTGGGGTCCATCTTTTTAATTCAGTCAGTCTATGTCTTTTGAGTGGGGAATTTAATCCCTTTACATTTAGAGTTATTACTGAAACGTCTTGATTTCCTCCTAGCATTTTTTAAAAATTTTTGTTTAGATGTCCTAAGTCCCTTTTGTTCCTTTCTTTCTAATTTTCTGTTTGTCTTCTGTATTTGTTGGTTCCTTGGGGTGATAGATAAACTATTTTTTTCTCTTGTGTTAGCATTTTTGTTTTGCTGGTAAGTATTGTTCTTTCTTGAGTATTCATGGCAGTGATGGTTGTTTTCGTGGTATCAAACCCAGTACTTCCTTGAGAATTTCTTGTAGGGCTGATCGTGTGGTAGTGAACTCCTGCAGTTTTTACTTGTCTGAGAAATATACCATTTGCCCTTCATTTCAGAAGGATAGCCTTGCTGGGTCAAGTATTCTTGGCTGGTAATTTTTGTCCTTTAATGTTTTGAATATATCATCCCATTCTTTTCTGGCTTTAAGGGTTTCTGATGAAAAGTCTGATGTTATTCTGATTGGTGATCCCTTATAGGTTACTTTATGCTTCTCTCTTGCAGCTTTTTAGATTCTCTCTTTGTTTTTGAGATTTGCCAGTTTGATTATCACATGTTTTGGAGAGGACCTTTTTGGATTGAATGTATTTGGGAATCTTTGGGCTTCCTGAATCTGAAGATCTGTGACTTTTCCTATAACTGGGAAGTTTTCTGCTATTATTTCATTGAATATGTTTTCAATGCTGTTTCCTTTTTCCTCCCCTTCTGGAATACCCATGATTTGGATATTTGAGCACTTGATGTTTTCTGCTGTCTTTCTTAGGTTTTCTTCAATTTTTTAAAATTCTTTTTTTTTTCTTTTTTCTGTTCTGCTTGTGTTTATTCAAACAGCCTGTCTTGAGGGTCAGAAATTCTCTCTTCTGCTTGTTCTAGTCTGCTGGTTAAACTCTCTGTTGTGTTTTTTATTTCGTTGAATGAATCCTTCAGCTCTGCAAGCTCTGCTACATTCTTTTTCAAGGCATTGATTTCTTTGTACATTTCTTCTTTCAGATCCTGTATATTTTTTCTCATTTCATTGTGTTGTTTAACTGAGTTTTCATGTATCTCATTTAGTTTCCTTAGAATTATTACTCTAAATTCCTTGTCAGTCATTAAAAAGACTTCCTGTTCTTTAGGATCTAGCTCTTGATTTATTATTTTCCTTTGCTGGTGATGTACTTGCTTGATTTTTCATATTTCTGGTTTCTTTCCTTTGGTGTTTTGTCATTGTGGCAGGAGGTATCACACCACTAGTTTCACCCTGATGTCTGGCTTGGATCCTGAAAGGACTGCCAATTCTGGGAAGCAGAAACTAGCCTGTGTTGGGGTTCCCACAGTGCCTGCCTGTTCTGGGACAGCTGGCTCAGGGCATGGGGGCCCAGAGGCTTTTAAGTCTCTCCTAGTATTGGGGAAAAGTCTGGGCTGGAGGTCCCTCCTGGACTGCCTTCTTCCCGTGCAGCTGGCTTGTTGCGTGGGGGCCCCGAGGCTCTTAAATCTCTCCTGGTGGCAGGGACCAGCCTCAGGTGGTGGTCCTACCTTGCCTGCCTTCTTCTAGTGCAGCTGGCCTTTAATAGGTATTTTTGAATATCTACTCTAAACTTTCTCTTATTGGACAATGAGAAGTACATATCATTTTGAATCATTCGTAATAACTCAGGAGGAAACTGCCCTGTTCTACCTGCCTGCCAAACACCATTTAGAACTGGTTGGATAGTCAGAATCAAGCAAATACATATGGACACATGCTGGGAACTCTGAATTTTTGTTTTTCTGTACACTGACCTCTGCCTTCCTCCTACTTCTAGCACTTGTCTGGTCTGTCACTAGATATCCTTGATTCTCTGCCCAAAGAAATGAACCCAATGTCCCTTTTGAGATAATATATCTACTTCTGATTTTTTCATTCCCTAAGGAGGAATCAGAACAATTTTCAAAAAAGAAGGCATATGCAAAATTTGAACCACTCCCCACTCAAAACACTAGAATGTAGTGATTACTTTATGTAATCTCAGTCTGAAGATCTCTCCAAAACTAGTACAGATGCCTCTTTTCACTGTAACCTTGAAGTGATGGCAGTGTATGAGAAAGTAGAGCATTCCTGAATACTTGGAAAAGAGAATAAATGAGGAAGCAGTTTATCTTGGTGCCATTTTCTTCTTCCTCTGTCCCATTTTTTGAGATCATCTTAGTTAAAGATATCTAAGACATCAGAATATCATTCTTTATTTATTTGAATTAGAGCTGGTTAGAAAAATACAAATGCCCAGGTGTTATTTCTAATTCATTATGCAAGATTCACTGCCATGGATTTTTATTTTTCTTTCTGTACTCTGTTTATCTAAATCTTCCACTTAAGCCAAGTTATAGTTCAGTTCTCAAATATAATCTCTTACTCTAACAAGATTTATTACTTATATCTTATAAGCAACAGCAGAATATAGGCTTTAAGTTTATTATTACAATAGGCTGGATTCTTCTTAGTACAAAAAAGCAATAAGGAAACGCAGTCTTTTGAGAAAGTTAATGGATATACAAATAAATATACAGTTGAAAGTTTTAGGAAGCAAATAATTACCATGTCAAATATATAAATATATTAACATATTAATATTTTAGTGACCAAAAGAAAAGCAGATCCTTGTCAATTTATTATCTTCATTCTGATGTTCCAAAAAGTAGGTAATGTCAGTTCTAACATGTAGCTATCTCTGCACATGACACATTAACACTACTTTTTGTTTTAAATAGAGGGATAAAACACAACCATGTATGAGGGGGTCTTCAAAAATTTCATGGACAGATTCATATTATCTTTTAAATCTACTTTTCCACAAACTTTTTGAAGTACGCTTGCACACTTAATTTTTACTGAAACTAAACTATAGTATAATTATTTCCCTACAGTGGTTTAGATTATAAACATAATGGAAATACAAAATGCCTTATATATTTTTTGTATCATCAAGATCTCACTCCAGATCCTACATTGAGTAATGAGATATTTCAGCATAATTTCTTGTTACTAGACTCTTAATTCCCTCCAAATCACATTCGTTTCTATAGTCACTTCCAAGTTGCTGGAATTTTCTGCACTCATCACTCTTAACTCTGTTCTAGATTTTAAAGTGTTTTTGTTTCGTTTCTTTCTTTTCTTTTTCTTTCTTTCTTTTCTTTCTTTCTTTTTTTTTTTTTTTGTAATAAACTAAAAGGAAGGAGAAATAGAAAACCACCATTGTTTCCTGGAGGACATTATGCTAGATAAAATAAGCCAGGCACAGAAAGACAGGTATTGTCTGATCTCACTTATATGGGAATCTTAAAAAAGTCAAATTCCCGGCCGGCCCTGTGGCTCACTCGGGAGAGTGTGGCGCTGGTAGCACTGAGGCCACTATGTAGGTTTGGATCCTATGTAGGGATGGCCGGTGCACTCACTGGCTGAGTGTGGTGCGGACAACACCATGCAGAAAGTTGCGATCCCCTTACCGGTCAAAAAAAAAAAAAAAAAAAAAGTCAAATTCATAGAAGTAGAGAGTAGAATGATGGTTACCAGAAGATGGTGGGAATGGGGGAGGCAAGAGGGGGAAAATCATGATGTCAAAGGGTACAAAGTTTCAGTAAGATAAGAGGAATAAGTGCTGGTGATCTATTTCACAGTATGGTGCTGATAGTTAACAACAATGTATTGCATATTTCAAAACAACTAAAAGAGAGGATTTTAAATGTTCTCACCACAAAGAAATGATAATAAATATTTAAGGTGATGGATGTGCTAATTAGCCCAATTTGATAATTCCACAATGTGTACATGTGTCAAAACACCATACTGTACCACATAAAATATATATACAATTATTATTTGTCAATTAAAAAGAAAAGAAAAGGGAAAAAAGAAAATCACCACTGTCACAATGGAGTAAATCAAATTGTTATTCAGTAGTCCATACTGAATTAATGTAATTAAATCAGAATTCAAAGTAAAGTTCTTCTTATTCTGAAATAAACAGAAAAGCGAAGCTGGTATTGAATGCCGCATATATTCACTGGGTTTGTTTAATGCTGCATTGATTTGTTAGGCGCTACATTTAAATAGCTTAAGTCTTTTATTTGTCTTATTATTAAATTTTTACTTCTAATTAAAAAAGACAATATATTACCACTTATCAGTAGTTCCTATTTTCCTCATGTGCTTCAGATCCCTCTGAACAAAACATAAATAGCTAGCATACGTCAGATTCCATCTCTCTGTTTTGCTTCCCAGAGATAATCAGTGATCTACACTTTAAGAAAAATGTATTTTTCTTCCTTTGGTTTTAAAATAATTCATTTTCTTCCAAGAAGTGGGAAAATAGAGAAAAATATCTATATTTTTTATTATAGTGATTTGCATAAAATAGAATCCTAGAAGCAAAATTCTATGGTCAAACTTTACATAATGTTTTAAGCTCATATTATTACCAAATTGCTGTTCAGTAAAACTTAATGAAGCTATACTTCTCATAAAGGATTCTCTATTTTTTATACTGTAGAAAGAATTTTCCTGACTGTTTCTAAACACTTATTAATGTGATGAAATGTTTCAAATGCACCATATGTTCTTACAAATATTATTGCTAACAGCAAATGATGTAAAGTAAATGAATATAGTTTCAAAAAGACACATTCGAAGACTTACACATACTGAAACATGTATGAATATAAAGTATGTATTAATCTCACTTCAAACATTATTTCAAGGATAAGATTTTTGTTGTTGATTCTGTGCATTCTGTTTTGTCATCCTGTGCATGTCTGAGTAATTTGACATTGTATGAAAATATCACAAAATATTGACGGGCATTTGGGTTGTTTCAAATGTGGGCTGTTGAAAATAAAGATATAAAAAAAAAAGAAAGCTACTTCCATTTTTTTTTTTCTCTTTTATATCACAAAATATTGACGGGCATTTGGGTTGTTTCAAATGTGGGCTGTTGAAAATAAAGATGTAAAAAAAAAAGAAAGCTACTTCCATTTTTTTTTTTTTCTCTTTCTTTTAACTTGGTGAAAATGTGAGCCATTTCTTTCATTAGTCTGAAACATTCTGTGTCACAGGACCGAAAACTGATGTTTCAATAGGATGGATGGGTTATAAACCACATCTTCAGCCTATCACAGGACACGTCACTATATCACTAATAAATCTGATTTAAAATCTGCTAAACTTTGTCAAAACATTATAAAAATGTAGACATAAAAAAGATAGTGAATAGGCCAGTTTTGTACCCTGTGACTAACAAATTATTCGTAAAACATAAATGAATGCTGCATATACACCAGGATATCAAAATGAATGTGTCTGTAAGTAATTTTTATTGCATTTAAATAGCTATCGGAGATTTGTGTATCCTTCCATAATTTCTGGAAAGTTTTGTTTTGTCTTCCTGAAGACATTATGAAGCTTAAGGAAAAATATTCTTTGATACTTGAGTGATTACAGGGAAGTTGTTTAAAATAGTCATCTCACAGTCCAGTTTAGGCCTCTACATCTTATCACAACTTCTCTGTATTAAAGATGCTATTCAAATTCCAAATTTGGCCATTTCCAAAAGTTTTAGAAGGTTTGAGAAAATATAATGTGCTTTTGTACTCACCATCGGTGACGCTTATTTAAATAAATTCTAGAGATTATAAGTTAAAGATGGTATTTGAGAAACCTATTCTGAAAATAATATGGTGCAGAGGATCATTTTTGTTGTCTTTGAGAAAATGGATGTGTAAGGTAAGTTTTGCATCTCAGATTTTGTACTCTTAAAAAAGCAAATCTCTTTGTATTTGATTAAGATGAGCTATATATATATATTTCAATGAAACTACTTTTGGAAGATCAACTTTCCCGTGTTTTTCTTTTTTAAGTTTTACCTAACTATATTTTTAAATTAATAAATAAAAATTGTATGGTGTACAACATGCATGTTTTGATGTATGTATACATTGTGGAATGCCTAAATCAAACTAATTAACATATGCATTACCTCTTGTGGTTTGAGTAGTTAAAAATCTACTCTCTTAGCAATTTTCAAGTATACAATACATTGTTATTAACTACAGCACCATGTACAATAGAGCTCTTGTATTTATTCTTCTTGACTAACTGAAATTTTGTGTTCTTTACCAATATCTTCCCATTTCCCCCACCCCAATCTCTGGTAACCCCCATTCTAGTCTCTGCTTCTAAGAGTTCTACTTTTTTGGATTCCACATGTAAGTGAAATCATGTGGTATTTGTCTTTCTGTGTCTTTCTTTAGGAATCTGGCCACTAGAATAGTCACAAAGGTGACCTGGAATGGATCGATGTTTTCAAGAGTTACTCCAGTACTTCAGTTTCCTTTTACTTGCTTCTGTCTCAGGATACAAATTGTACTACTGGCCACTTGGTTGTCCACCTCAGCATCCTAACTGATTTCATCAAAACCATTCTCTAGTTCCAAACTAGGGTCAAGAAACAAATCTGATCACTCTACTCACAGTTTTTTGTTTGTTTGTTTGTTTGCTTGTTTGTTTGTTTTTTGGTGTTTGTATTTTCTCACAATAAGCATGGCCTTATAGAGCCTGTCACATTCTCCAAACTAGGGTCAAGAAACAAATCTGATCACTCTACTCACAGTTTTTTGTTTGTTTGTTTGCTTGTTTGTTTGTTTTTTGGTGTTTGTATTTTCTCACAATAAGCATGGCCTTATAGAGCCTGTCACATTCTTTTTTTTTTATTATTAAAATTTTTATTGAGATGATTGTAAGTTCATGTGCAGGTATAAGAAACAATACAGAGAGATCCCAGGTACCCTTTAGCCATTTTCCCCACTGACAATATCTTGTAAAACTATAATACAATATCATAACCAAGATATGTCTACCTAACTCTCCAGCCTTGCCTATGGATGCTGCCTGATTTACATTTGTACTAAAACAAATCACAGCTTCTTTTATTTCTTCTGAACATGCCACACTCTCTCTTGCCTCCTATCCTGGGCTATTCCTGCTCTCTGTGCCAACAATACTCTTTCTCTTGACCTCATTTTCTTCTGAATAATTCCTGCTCTTTCTTCCATCATCTGCTTTATATGCTACCTACCAGAAGGTTTTCTCCGGCTCTAGGAAAAACTTCCTCTATAAAAATATAATTATGTCCGTTTCCCACTCAGAAAGGCCTTCACGAAGTTAAGATTTAAAACTATTTTGCTCTCTGGCCTACTGTTGCTAATATAAAACTAGGCACAAAAATATTTTCCACTAAGAAGAAATCAAAAGAAAAGCTGAATTTCATTATTTGAAACAGAAACACCAGGTCCATAAAAAGTTACTTTAAACATGTAATAGAATATCAAAATTTGAACCTTGATACCTTAGAAATCATGATCATGCTAAGAGCTCTTGGCTAGAAATTAACTTTGTACTAGTTATTAAAAGGCAACTTGCTAACAAGCTTATGCAAATGAGATTAGCAAAAAGCTGGTTATCATAATTAAGAAAGCAAACAATTTCCATATACTTAAATTCGTATTAGCTGCACGGTTGGTCCTAAGAAGACAAAATGAACTTGTTAATTTTATGGTTTGTTTTGTACTGAGAAAAGTAATTTTCCTGTCTTGACATTTATTATCTGATATAGTAGTGATACATTTTATTTTTTCCATGTTCAAAGTATCCTATCGCTAAGCAAATAGGTAAATATCTATCTATATTTATTCTGTAGATATACATCTATACATTCTATGTAAATTCATATATAGTCCACATATCCTACTAGATAACAAACAATATTTCACACCTTATCTACTGTATCATGTATTATTCTTTCTCTCATAAATTTCGGAGAGTTAGGTTTTTTGTTTTTTTCCCTTAGGACCTGAAATATTGGGATGACAAGTAATGACTTTGGAAAGGGGCAGAGGTGATGGTATCAATTCTCTTGATATACTGTTCTTTGGCTGTAAATACCTGGCATTAGAAATTTCACAGTTAGGTAGGTATTTCTTTGAATTAGGGATCATCTCATTAATGCAAAAATGTTATAAAACACAGGGGTTTGCTATCAAGTGAGTTTGGAATTCACAGACCTAGATTCCTAACCTGTACTTAACAAGGGAAAATTATTTCTGTCAAAACCAATTTTTCTATACCTCAGAGATGTTTATAATACTACTTATCTTGCAATTGACTATGAGAAATAAAAAATAAATGTGTAAAGTGCCTGAAACATAATATATATCCTATAAATATTAGGCATTTTAAAAATGTTATTATCCAATGTTACCTTTGTTTTCTTTTTTAAAATCTTGCAACTGACAACACAGTATGTTCTTGGGATGTTTTGTGGGCACTACAAGGAGTGAAAAAGTATGTCAAAGACCTGGCATCTCAAACCTGTACAGTTTGGAGAGTATATTAATTCAAAAAGTAAATAAATGTAGGGGCATCAGAGTAAATTGAATTATGTTCCCCTAAAGCTCACTGAAGCTGGAATTGTGTCCCTCAAGTTTTATCTACCAGAAACCTGGTCCCCACTGTGACTGTTAAGAGGTTGGGAAATCCTATTATGGTAATTGAAAGGTGGAGCCTTGAAGAGGTAATTAGATAGTAGGGCCACCTTGCCTTAGTGAATGGATTAAAAATGGTGGTCACGGGTGTGGTTCTGAGGGCTTTAAAAGAAGAGAGAGAAGGGTCTCTCTCTCTCTCTCTCTCTCTCTCTCTCCCTCTCTCCCTCTCTCCCTCTCTCCCTCTCTCCCTCTCTCCCTCTCT
>NW_007735249.1:10535-13095 GCF_000696425.1 Galeopterus variegatus | reverse complement strand
TCTCTCCCTCTCTCTCCCTCTCTCTCCCTCTCTCTCCCTCTCTCCCTCTCTCCCTCTCCCTCTTTGCTCATTCTGCTTCCACCATCCTGCAATGTGAGACCCCTGGGTCACTGTCACCACGACCAGATGGACTTTGGACTTTCCAGCCTCAGAAAGAGTAAACAATAAATTTTCTTTTCTTTCTAAATTACCCGGTTCCAGGTATTTCATTAAAATAACCAGTTCCAGGTATTTTGTTATAAGCGACAGAAACGAACTAGTATAGGCATTGAGATGAAAACTGCTACTCAGCTGAAAGTCGGTATAATAGTGCTAGGTAACTGTAAAATTATGTTAGGACATGCCAAGTGGAAAAGGTTTATTTGTATTTGTTTTCTACTGCTGCTGTAACAAATTACTGCAAAAGCGGCTTAATGCGATGCAAATTTATTATTTTACAGTTCTGTAGGAAATCTGACACAGTCTGGGGCTGCGTTCCTATCTGGAGGCCCCAGGGGAGAATCCTTTTCCTTGCGTTTACTGCCCCGGTTCTTCCATCTTCAAAGCCAACAGCAGGAAACAAACTACTTCTCACACTGCCTTCTCTCTGGTGCTGTTTTCTGTCCTTACATCTCTTTCTGATCACAGCCGGAAAAAGTCTTCTGCTTTCAAGGATTTGTGTGATTATATTAAATCCACCTGTATAATCCAGGAAAATTTACCTGTCTCAAAGTCCTTGACCTTGATCATATCCGTGAAGTTCCTTTCTCATATGAGGTAGCATATTTACAGATTCCATGCTTTAGGGCAGGGACATCTTTGGCAGGGGGGTGGGGAGCATTATTCTTCCTACTAGGAAGGGTTTTGTAAAAGTACTCGGAAATGATACGAACAAATAAAGTATCGCGGTTTTGCCAGATTCCAAATAAAATATTGATTAACAGCAGGTGACATTGTTTAAATTAATTTGGTTTGGTAGAAACTTCATTAAATAATCACTTTACTGCTTGTCCTATAACTGAAGGGAACAATCATTTTATAATAAAAATTTTAAAAATTTACATAGACTGCCTTTTATCCAATTCTGAATTAATGATATTTTAAGTTTGGAATTTATTTTATAATACTTTCTTTTCAATATTTGTTATTACTACCTAGCCATTTTGTAACCAAGAGGTGTTTTAAACCAAGGCAACATGAATCCTGACTTTATAACTCTATAAATGTAAGGATAACATTACATTGGAGGAAAAAAAAAAAATGATAATGTTGTTATAGAATAAATTAGAGAATTGTGGGTAGAAAAGGCAAGGCACAATTCCTTGAAATAACTACTGAACTAATTTTTTGTATGCTCTACTGCTTTTTATATCTTTTTCCATTTCTGTTGATTAGCTGCTGTTGTTGCATATCAAAACCACGATGAGATACCACTTCACGTGCACACGGTTGAGTATAATAAAATAGATGGGCAATAACAAGTATTGGTGAAGATGGGAGAAACTGGAGCCCTCATCCATTCCTGATGGGAATGTAAAATGGTGCAGCCACTTGGAAAACAGTTTGGCAGTTCCTCAATATGTTAAACACAGAGCAATTCCACTCCTAGGTATATAACTAAAAGAATTAAAAGCATGTTGTCGGGCTGGGTCACAGACACCCTCTACCCCATCCTGTGCAGGTCATGAGTCAAGTAAGCAAAAGAAAAAACTGAGTAGCCACTGGCAAAGCTGACAAACTTTATTCCAGACGGGAGCTCTGCCTACCTTAAGTTCAGAAGGGGGTCCTTCCATACCCAAAGCATACAATAGAGGCAAGGGGCCAAGGGTACATGGGCATGCACATGCGCACTAACACTACTCTTATGTCACTTGTTTACAAAGGATGTTCTGAGTCGTACCCAGCTGGATATGAGGCCAGAGGGCCTGAGCAAACCAACTCCGCCTTCCTCACACATGTATTCACACAAAACTTATACATAAATATTCATAGCAGCATTATTTATAATAGACAAAAATTGGAAAAACTTAAATGTACGTCATCTTATGTATAAACTCTATATGTTGTATTCAAACAATGGGAAATTATTCAGCTGTAAAAAGGAATGAAGTATTGATGCATGTTACACATGGATGAACCTTAAAACCATGCTAAGGGGAAGAAGGCCAGCACCTAAGGCCATGTATTATATGATTCCACTTACATGACATGCCCTGAATAGGGACATTCATAGAGAAAGAAAGATTAGTGACTGCCAGGATCTCGCGATAAGGGGGAGTAAGGCGTGATTGCTAAGGAGTATGGAGTTTATTTTTGTGGTGATAAAAATATTTGGAAATAAGATCATGGTGATGGTTACCTAACTTAGTGAATATACTAAAAATGACTGAGTTGTAAACTTTAAAAGGGTTGTGTTATGTACGTCTTAAAAAAAACTGATTATCAGCTTGATTTCATACGTACTTGATCTCACTTTTTTGCATATTCTAATTACTAGGATTAAAATCTTGTTACACAGATTTTTTTTTTCAGTATAATGAAATAAAGAACTATCAAATAAAAATTTAAAATGATATATTAG
>NW_007735249.1:6990-8858 GCF_000696425.1 Galeopterus variegatus | reverse complement strand
TTCCATATCTTGGCTGTTGCAAATAGAGCTTTGGTAAGCATGGAAGTACAGGTATCCCTTCAGCATAATGATTTCCATTCCTTTGGGTGTATACCCAGTAGTGGGATTGCTAGATCATATGGCAGTTCCATCTGTAGTTGCCTGAGAAACCTCCATACTGTTTTCCATAATGAAATGGTTGTACTCATTTACAGTCCCACCAACAGAGTAGGAGGGTTCCCTTTTCTCCACATCCTGGCCAGCATTTATTTCCTGTCATTTTGATGATAGCCAGCCTAACTGGGATGAGATGGTATCTCAATACAGTTTTGATTTGCAGTTCCCTAATGATTATGGAAGTCCTGTGTTTTACTCTAGGAATTTTTTAGTTTTAGGTCTTATATTTAGGTCTTTAATCCATTTTGAGTTGATTTTGGTATACAGCGAGAGGTAAGGGTCTAGTTTCATTCTTCTACACATGGACATCCAGTCCCAGCACCACTTATTGAAGAGGCTGTCCTTTCCCCAATGTATGTTCTTGTCACATTTGTCAAAGATCAATTGGCTGTAAGTAGGTGCATTGATTTCTTATTTTTCTATTCTGTTCCATTGGTACGTGTGTCTGTTTTTCTGCCAGTACCATTCTGTTTTGGTCACTGTGTCTTTGTTGTATAGTTTGAACTCAGATACTATAACCTCTATGTTTCTTAAAAACTAAAGAAAAAAAAGATGTGTAAAAGATGCACTTATGCCTCTGTAAGAACAATATGTAATAAGCTAGTTCTATTTTTCTTCTCTATTTAGAGCCATTCACTATTACCTCCCTGTGCAGTTTGCAGTATGTGAGTGTATGTTTGTGTGTTGTATGTGTGTGTATGAACAGGGAAACCAGTTTTGGAGAAGGTGGTTTTCTTAAATTGACAAGTAGATATTAGAAGGAATAGGAATAGACTGTTCTGTGTAAATAACGTAGAAAAAGTCAATTTTTCTTCAGACTGACTCTCATTAGATGAATGTGATTTATGATTCCAGGATCCTGTGAGGCAGAATTGTGTCCATAACCTGTTTTTATTAATGATCACTTCAGGCAAGCCATTTCTTTGTGAATTAGCCAGTTTGGTTAAAATCAGTAGAAATGGAAATTGGAGAAGTGCCTATGCTTTTATTGGAAGTCATATGATGTTATTTACATTTCGTATTACATAGCCTCTTCCCTTTTTCTGTTTGGCTACTGTGGCTTTTTTTTTAAACTCTTTTACTTTTTAACTCTTTTTGTTAAATTCCAGAAAGTATATGAATTGTGCCAATGTTTGAGCTTAAAAGGCTAAATATTAGGGTATGAGAAAAATAAGGTTTGAAGACTGATGCTATCTATTCTAGATGCCCTTTAGGAATTTATCTGCCTAATGGAAGATATAGTATTTGTTTTTTTATTTTTTGGATGGAAACTCTAACAGAATATTCAATGCCTGAAGTAGAGCTTCACTTAAAGTGAAACTTTACATTCACTTAAAGTAAAAATTACATTTTTTTGATTGGTCCATGTTCTGCTAAATGCTTAAATAGAAAGACCCCTAAGTTTGAATTTAATAATAGTGGTAGGATAAAATGATTTATACGTGCAGTACCAAGGTAATGGTAAAATAAACTATTGATGTTTTACTTCCAGCAGGCACACAACTATAATTAAATAAAAATACTTCATAATATAACATGGTGTTCTTGATAAAGTTAAGATCTATTTTCATTATTTGCAAATGATATCCACTGTTTTTCAAACACCAGTTCTGCAAAAATCTCTTTATATGTATTTGAAACAGCCAAGAATCAGTCCAGGGCCCCAGGAATAAGCCTAGGGAATCTCCACACCTCCATGTCTCCTTTGAAAG
>NW_007735249.1:4897-6411 GCF_000696425.1 Galeopterus variegatus | reverse complement strand
CAGTCCAGGGCCCCAGGAATAAGCCTAGGGAATCTCCACACCTCCATGTCTCCTTTGAAAGTGGTTTGGGCTCTAAGTATGCACTTTCCTTTATCCCCCATCCCTTGCCAATACTATCTACCACAAGACCATCAGACCCAATCTGATTATATCCTTTATGCCTCTTGATGCCAGTTAATACCCAAATTCCATGTCCCAATGTATTTTTCTCACTTTAAATACCATATAACTTCACATTTTCTTATTCTATTCTATCCTACTTTCAATTCTCTGGCACTTTTTAAAAGCCAGTTCTATGCATAACTTTGAATCACATGTGTTCATACACCTAGGACGCCTTTATTGTCATCTATCAATCCTCCTCCTTTCTTGAAGATTTTTGCACCTAACCCCTGTCAGTCTCTTCTATATTACTCCATCTGTTAGTGATTTGGTGTACACGTGAGTAAAGGATTCTTTTAAATGCACTGTGTTCGTGATTTCTTGAACTCATCTCCTCCAAAAATCTTGCCTGTGTTGCACCCAACCACTATTTTCCAGTGATTACCAATAACTAATTCTTTGAGGCCAACAAATGAAGATGTTCTTTTAAGGAAATATTAATGATTGTTTCTGCCACATACTTATGGGAATTAACAGTTCAGAATGACTTTAATTTATATGTTTGAAGTTTTTTTCGTACTACCTTGCTATTGTTCATTTGGGCTACAAATACTCCTTACAGTATCTTGTAGCTTGTGATCATGGAATCTCGAAGTGTCTCTTTCCACTATCAGTGCTGTTTGAAAAGGAAAATTTCCTTCAGATCCCTTGCAAGGTGGAGGAATATTCCTAATTCACTCATATCAAGAGTAGTCCTTTGCTATCCAGCTCTTGTGAAGCCTTTCCCATAAAAGTTTTAATTTTTGGTGGACCTTGGAGTTACTCTAGTTGCCTGAAAGTCAGTAATTTGAAATTAGAAACCAAAATCAAGTTTGCAAATTTCCACAAAAGCTCTCAATACAAAAGCTAAATTCACTATTTCATTTATTCTTTGGGAGTCTCACTTTCTCTTGCCTTGTGGACTCAGTTTTGCTTATTGTATCTTTTATTTTGTTTTGTTCCTTAATTTTATCTTCTACTATTGCTATGGTTTTATAAATTTCTTTGTGTGTTTCTAAAACATCATGATTATTATATTTCAATATTATTTTGAATGCTGCAAAACATCTTTGTTATATTATCAAATAATACATTTATTAACATAAAATATCTCAGTCCCATTTCTATTCTAGATTCCAGATTGTTTGTTATTAAAATTGCCCCTCAGAATTTGTATTTGTAAGTATTTATCTTGTATGTATATTCCACCTTTTATTTTGAGAGTTTTGTTGTCATTTTATTTCTTGTAAAGCAACTTACCCAGGGTTTTTGTTGTTGTTTGATAGTGATTTAAAATTCTATCTTATAGCAATCTTTAACCTATTTAGGGGCCGGCCTGGTGGCGCACTGCTACAGTGCGCCGCTTGGGAAGC
>NW_007735249.1:2450-3628 GCF_000696425.1 Galeopterus variegatus | reverse complement strand
TATCTTCTAAATATTTTTTATCAGGACGGCAATGAACTTAAATATGTGTGTTATTAAGTTATCAGAAGATAGAGTAGTTAGTTACAGTGAGTGTAATTTAACTGTGCTAATTATTTTTCATCTTCAGCAGCAATGGAGACTAACAAGTTTTTGGATCCTCTATGTGGTATGTTATATAGTAACAATACTATGAATATCAAAACTACATTGTGGGAACATGTAACATGTTGTGTCTTTTATTAGACATTGCTAGAATTAAAAAGTATATTGTAACTTATTAATTTGCCTTCTATATTCTAAATAAATTCTTTATACTTTATGTAAAATAATGAAAGACAAATATCTTTACAGACTATCAAGCTACTCTTTATATAAGAAAACATTTCTTTTTGAAATATATTTAAGACATTTAGGAACATTTCAAAAAAATCTTAGCAATTATAATCAGAAAATTATTGGCATTCTTATGCTATTGTTCATTAAATTAAAATAAAATAAATAGAGATTTAATAAGGAAATATAATACAAAATAGGCAAAATAAAACAAACTGTGTTAGAAAATTTAGAGAAGTACATGGTAATAAGTTTTAATACTATAAAGTAAACTTATTTATTACTATAAAAACATGCATCATTCTTAACCAAAGCCTTGTTCACTGGGTCAAATCTAAAGCCCACAATTAATAGTGGTATGTTTTGTCTTTATAATACCATTTCCAATTTTTTGTTATAGAGGAAAAACTAGCTGGCATGATAAAAATAACCAACATGATAAAACCTCTCAATTCAAATAATTTTATAGAATTTCTGTGAGATGAATCTGTTGTATGGTAAGTACTGTTTGACAGAAAAATTTTACATGAATGCTTGTATCTCTGAACTAAAAAGTCATCTGATGGTCAAAAAATCATAAGAATAAAAATGTTACAGAAAATCTATAGCAAATTAAATGCCTCAGCAAAGGATCAATGTGTTCCTATGTAATTAATGTTTGTCATCTGTAACACTAATGTGAGAGATGTGCTTGGGTTCACTGTTTCTACCCGGCTGTGAAAGTAGTTATTTGGTTAATGATCTATTTTGTGGACTATTTGCAGTTGTCCATGTTTTCCCATCGTTCCTCCAGGAAAACAGTCATATTCTCAAAAGGGTTTACAGTAAGTGAGAGTGTCCTGAGC
>NW_007735249.1:0-1673 GCF_000696425.1 Galeopterus variegatus | reverse complement strand
TTCCTCCAGGAAAACAGTCATATTCTCAAAAGGGTTTACAGTAAGTGAGAGTGTCCTGAGCAAACTATTAACAAACATTATTTTTTCTTGCTGCCAGCAAAATTATACACTAATGATATATCAAAGTGTGTACGTGGGGTCAGGGAGATGGGAGAGTGTACTAAGGCTGTGAGAGCAGCCAGCCCTAGGTTCAGATAATAAGGCAGTGTATTGTGAATCTAAAATGTAAAAAAAATATAATAAAACTGACCAAAGTCAGCAATTCTAAACATCAGTGATAAAATACTTCTTCCTCTTGGGAAAACTGTTCTGACTCTTTCCCTCCCCAACTCCCCATTCCCATTGAGTACATAAAGTCTGTAGAACTCATCCCAGGAAAAGGAGAACAAATTGAGATTCAAAGGATGATTTTTAAATTACCCTATTAAGTATATTATTGGTTAAGTTGAGTTAAACTAATGGGCAGAAGAGGAAAAACATTAAATTTAATCATTTATTTTCTTTTAGTTTTATTCACACATGTACAGACATCCTTAACTAAAATGATGCACAATGTTAATACATCCTACAGTAAATATTGCAATTGTTCACCAGTATATTTGAAAAATAATGCTCATTACAACCAAATATTTAAGGAAAAAATATTTGAAATAACCTAAACATTCATGAATATGTATTCACAAATCATAACATACCTTAACATGGCATGCTCTGTAGAATTAAAAGGAAAAAAGGGAGCTTTAAAATAATTAATGTGAAATAAACTTGAAGATATGTTTCAGAATACAAGACCATTTTATAATTTAAGGACTCCTTTACGCTTACATGTATAAATATAGTACCTTCAATATTCACATGCACGCACACACACACACNCACACACACACACTACTTAGAACATATTCCTTAAGTATCATATCAAATGTTACCAGTTGTTAGTTAGAGGAAGTGCTGTAATTTGTGAGATTCAGGTGCAATGAAACCTTCACTTCATTCACTATGTTTTCATACTATTTTCAATATTTTACCTCAAGAATATTTTTATGTATTATTTGTGTAATTTAAAAACAGAAAAAAAAAATTTAAATCATTACTTTCAATAGTATTCACTAAGTGTCCATTTCATGACACTCCTAGATGTCTTCTAAAACAATGTGGAACAATGTATACAGGGTTGTATTACACATGATCATCAAAGCTGTTGGTTGCCTGGAATTCAACAGCCACTTTAAGATCCCTCATTTTAGAACTAAGTGGTGCCCCTCTCAGAAACTACAATTACTTCCAATCTGTGCTACATTGTGGTATTATTTCAACAGAGTTTTACTCTGTGTTCTGGAATTCAAATGCCTTTTGTAGCATTACTTGGTACTTCAGAGAAATGAGAGAAATTACTACTAAGATATTTAAAATGTAAGGTCTTGTTTGCAGATTCCTAAGGAATTTGAAAATTTGTAAGGAATTCCTGTCTAAAACAGGAATTGGGATAAATCCCACTTGATCGTGGTGAATAATTTTACGTATGTGTTGCTGTATTCTGTTTGCTAGTATTTTAGTGAGGATTTTGGCATCTATATTCATCAAGGATATTGGCCTGTAGTATTCTTTTTTAGTAATATCTTTACCTGGTTTTGGTATCAGGATGATGTTTGCTTCATAGAATGAGTTTGGGA
>NW_007735248.1:78148-80669 GCF_000696425.1 Galeopterus variegatus | reverse complement strand
TAACAATAATCAGTCTTTGGAAAATATATAATTTGTTGTTTGGAATTTCCCCCAAAACTGTATACTGTGTTGAATATACAGTATGAAAATAAAACTTAGCTAAGTATTTTACATATGTTTTTTTATTTACTCCTTACAACAGCCTTACAAATTCTACTTCTGCCCACAATGTACAGACAAGGTGAGGTTTAGAACGTTTATATGGTTAATAAGTGACAGAGCAATGATTAGTAGAAGAGTGTTCTGAGTCCAACATCCTCACACTTAAACATTTTTCCCAAAAGCCTTCCTGGATCATTCAGGATATCAAAAGGTAGAGCTACATGCCTTGCGTTTACAGATTTTATCATTGTTTTTTAATGCATGGACCCTCATTTGGGGGCAATAAGAATTTCAGTCTTTGAAATTGTATTTAAATATAATGACAAATGTGAATCTATGCTTAACAAGTGGGTTCTTGATGGAGAAATTCCTAGTAAATAATTATGAGTCAAAACTATTCTTGAGACTTATTAACATAGATATAAGTAGAATAAAATAATAATAGAATGATAATGGAAACTGCATTTCTATAATTGAGATAATCCATATTCTGTAGGACCCTAGGTTAATTTGTAAAATTAGTGTGAAATGATAAATGAATGAAAAGTTACTCTGCTAGTAGGCAAAGTTTAATTTGCTGAGCAATGTTCAGTTTAGTGATTCTACTTGGCATTCGCTTTCCTTAGATATTTTTTTCTTTTCTGATATGCATATTGTAAAATGAAATTATGTTAAAATGGTAATAAAACCCTCAGTTCTTAGTATAATGTGTTTTTCTATGTGGTTAAATTCATTCTATTTCATTTCATATACACTTTGGGCATATTTTCCCCTTTCGGTTCTCAGTTTGATGGTTTTTATAATATAGATTATATTTCACTAAATTCACTGCAATACTAATTTAGACTTTTTGTATTTAAATAATATGTTTTAATCTAAATACTAAAGCTAATTTCTGATTATATTGATTTAAATTATAAAAACTTTTTATGCATGACCAAATACATGTCACACTGTCAGTGTACAAACATATGTGTTGAATTAATGGGCAGAAATAATAAATTCAGGTTTAAATATGGACATCAAGACACTTAAAAAAATTACTATTACTATTATTACTGTACTATTTTATTATTTACAAATAACAAACATTTTNAAAAAATTACTATTACTATTATTACTGTACTATTTTATTATTTACAAATAACAAACATTTTATATTTATGTAAAATACAAAATATGAAATATTAAAAAATATTTTTAAAATCTTGCAGCATAAAGTCAAATATCTATGACTATATCATTACTAAGTTGATGAAGTATTTTTTTTTATATTTCTACACTCATGACAGATATGACAAAAATCATATTATCTGACAAAATGTGAATATTTTATAGTTGGGTTAATGCACTGACATTTTGAAAAGTTGCATACTAAAACCTTTGTATCTCTTGTATCCTGCTTTGTATCCTTGCATTCCACAGGGACTCAGTATTTACTGAGGCAAGGAATAATTTTTATAGAATTATGTTTACCCCTTTTACTTAATCAAAATCACCCACGGTTGTACCATTTTTATAGAATTTATATTTAATGACTAAACTTGCCAGTAAGATTTGTTCTGAATCCACTATGCATAAGCAATTTGAGTAAACAACATGTAATACAAACAAACTAGGAATTATTTAAATATAAGACATTAATTGAATATTTTGAACCCTTAAAGAGTTTTATGCACAAACTACCAATGTGCTATTTGAATTCTATTTTACTTTTCATTTTATTTTTAGTTTTTTTATAGTTACAACTTTATTTCAAAATTTAGACAAATTAGTTTACATAATAAGGAAAATAACTTATGAGGTATACTAAGTATTCTGTAACTTTTTAGTACAGATTACATTTACTCAGAATTTGAAAAACTGTTGAAGTGCAGTGTAAAATTTCACATTACAGTTTAGATACATCAGTGAAAATTCTTGGGTTCATTGATTCAACAAACACTTATAAATACAAAGATAGGAAAGTCATACTTCTTGTACTTAGGAAGCTCTCCACATTCACACAGTAAAAACATGCTCTTCATGATAATATAGTTTAATTGGTGCAATTATAGATGTATCTTAAAGTGCTGTAGTAGTGCAAAGGACTGGATTGACTACCTGCTTATAAGAAACATGGAGAGGAACAACTTAGAAAAGCTTCATGGAGAGAGTAGAGCTTAAGGAGACTAGAGAGTTTATCCAAAGTTAAGGGTGTCAGGTAAATTTCTGTGGGCTTGGAAATAAAATGTGCTTAGACACCAAATTGGGAAGGTGCATTTTCTAAAGTCTACTATTAAAACTTCTGAAAATTTTATTGAATAGAATTAGGAACAAGGCACAAAATATTGCATTTAAAATATCCTCATGATATTGCTATGAAAATAAAAACACAATAGCGTATATAATTAATACAGAGTAGTTGAACAATAAATAA
>NW_007735248.1:75046-77251 GCF_000696425.1 Galeopterus variegatus | reverse complement strand
CTATGAAAATAAAAACACAATAGCGTATATAATTAATACAGAGTAGTTGAACAATAAATAATTATTATCACTCACTCATTCATTTCCTCCATAATCATACATGAACTTTAACTGTATTCTTGGCACTCTTCTACGTGTTGGAAATACAGTTAGTGAACAAAACATGCACTGAGGAGTTTACGTTTATAGTGAGGAGAGACAGAACATAAAAAAAAAATTAATAAGTAAGTTGTACTAGAAGGAAGTACATGTTGTGACCAAAAAAAAAAAAAAAATCAGGAAAGATAGGAAGCTGAGAGGGTATGCACTGCTAAATAGGGTGGTCAGAAGAAGTCCACACTGAAAAAGCAACATTTAAGGAAAGAACCGAAGAAGGTGATGAAGAGAGAAATGTAGATACTTGGGAGGTGAACATTCCAGGCAGAAGTAAAAACAGTGAACAGAAGGAAAGCTCAGGAGTGACTGGCATATAAAAGTAACAGCAAGAATGTCATTACATGTCTACAGCCGAGTAAGCGATGAGAGTAACTGTGAAATAAGGCCAGAAAGATAATGGTATGCAGAGGCAGATAATTTGGGGTTTTGGGGGTCATTGTAAGTATTTGGTTTCTAATTTGGGTGACTTGGGGAAGCTGCTGTGGAGTTTTGAGTAGAGGAGAAATGATCTAATTTTTATTTAAACATGATTTCTCTGGCTGCTGTATTAAAAATAGAATATAGCTGCAGTTTTGGGGAGTGGGACAAGGTTGTTACCAAGATTGGAAATAATTTAAAGAGGAAACAATGAAAGATGAAGGTGGCTTAGACCAGGTGTTCTTAGTGGAGGTTATGAGATTCTGGATATACTTGAAAAGTAAAACCTATTGAGAAAGAAAGACATTGAAAATAACTTAAATGCCTAAGTTTAAGGATAAAAGGGAATTATCATTAACTGAAATTTGGAAGACTGTGGGTGGTGTAGATTTGGGGGAAAGGATGACAATTTCAGTTTTAGACATGTTAGATTTGAGTGGTATAATGGCAAATATAAATTAAAAATAAGAGGCTTAATTCTTCCTGTTGAAACAAAGAGACAACTCACCTTTTCCACTTTCTCAGAGCATTTACTGTAGAAAATTTGAATACTTTCTCTCTTTCTTTGAAATGTATATTAATCTTTTTAAAGGCTAAATAAGCCTTTTGCCAGATTCATGACCCAAGATTGCCTTTCTTAAGGGCCCAGCAATCAACTGATCTTTGAAATGTAGTAATCANGACCCAAGATTGCCTTTCTTAAGGGCCCAGCAATCAACTGATCTTTGAAATGTAGTAATCAAGGTAAATAACACCCCTATCTCCCAGTTCATGTGAGACTGTAAGAGCTTAATTTAGAAGGACTACACTCCAAGTTGCAAAACTACTCCTTGTCATAAGATAATTATTTTTTCTACCATAGTTAAAGTCAGTTAGCTAACATGGATTGTCACTCCAATTACCAAGTGAATTTAGAATAAACCATATGTGACAAATGGTGCTGTTGAGTCATCTTACTTTAGCACTAGATATCATTTATCTTGAGAATACGTATTTAATGGGTTGCATCTGTTTTGCTATTAAAAATAGGGATTTGTTTTGTTTTGTTTTGCTTTGTTTTTGCTGTTAAGTTGTTTGAGTTCCTTGTATATTCTGGATATTAATCCCCTGTCAGATGCATAGTTTGCAAATATTTTCTTCTTTTCTGTAGGTTGTCTTTTCACTCCACTGATTATTTCCTTTACTGTGCAGAAACTTCAGTTCACTTTAATCTCATATTTTTTTCTTTTGTTACCTGCACTTTTGGGGTCTTATTCAAAGTCTTTGCCCAGTCCTACATCCTGAAGTCTTTCCCCTATGTTTTCTTCTAGGAGTTTCATAGTTTTAGGTCTTATACTAAAGTCTGTAATCCATTTTGAGTTGATATTGCTATATGGCAAGGGATATGGATCTAGTTCATTCTTCTATATATGGATATCCAGTTTTCTCAGCACCAAGAGGCTGTGCTTTCCTCAGCGTATGCTCTCAGTGCTTTTTTTGAAGATCAACTGGCTGCAGATACATGTATTAATATATGGGTTCTCTATTCCATCATACTGCCATTGATGAATGACTGAATAAGGAAATGTGGGATATACACAATGGAATACTACTCAGCCATAAAAAGAATGAAATTCTGCCATTTGCAGCAAC
>NW_007735248.1:65809-74313 GCF_000696425.1 Galeopterus variegatus | reverse complement strand
TCACTCATAAGTGGGAGCTAAAAAATAAAGAAAAAAAGAAAGGAAGGAAGGAAAGAAAGAAAGAATGAAAGAAAGAAAAATAATAATCACAATCGCTGTAGGTTGGATGCTCCCCCAAACTCACTGAGGTTTAATCCCTACTTTAACTGTTGAGGGTGGGAAATCCTATTATGGCAATTGAAAGGTAGGACCTTGAAGAGGTGATTAGATTGTAGGACCATGCCATAGTGAATGGATTGATAAAGGTGGTCAGGGGTTTTAAAAGGAAAACACACAAAGAGTTTTTCTCTCTTTGCTTCCACCATCTTTCAATGTGAGATCTCTGGGTCGCTGTTGCCACCACCAAGGCCTTTACCAAATGTGTTCCCTGGACTTTAGACTTCCCAGCTTTAGCAACTGTAAGCAATAAAGTTTGCTTTCTTACATATTACCCAATTCTTTGTATTTTGCTATTATCAACAGAAACTGACTAAAACAACAATAGTACATTGAACTTGCAGATGGAGAGAACAGAACTGAAGTTACTAGAAGTGGGAAAGGGGAAGGAGAATAGTGAGGGAAAAATTGGTTAATGGACACAAAGAATGATGAATATGCTAATTATCCTGATTTGATCATCATATACTTTACACAAATATTGATAGTCAACTCTGTACACCACAAATATGTGCAATCAATTATGTTTCAATTTAAAAAAATGGTGAGCTTTTTTTGTGTTTGGGATTTCTTAGTGGGTTGCCTGTGATGCACATCACATTCTGCTTTAGAAATTATTCAAGAACAAACTACTTTCTTTTTCTTCTACCTTTATAGACAGGCAACAATTCTGGAAATGAGGATGGGATGTTCCTGAATTGAATGGATCAGCTGAAGGTCTATGGCCATACAACAGTCAGGTAAAAGATACTAAATTATAAAATTTTCCTATTCATCTCTCCAAACTTTCAGGATACTAGCTGGAATCGACTAACCTCCCCAATTCATATTTTACTCTTGAATTAGCATGGGTATTGAGATCTCTCCATTAGGATTGCCATATGGCTGAAAAATATGGGAAGCTAGGGATGTTGTCTTTAAGTCATTCTTTTAAAAGGCTAACATCTCTCTGTCACATTTGAAATGAGTATGTGGAAATCTAGTCTTGCAGTCCTTTAGTAAAAGGAATAATTCTTACTCTCGCTGACCTGTAAAGGAAGAAGGGAAGAAGGAAACTGTATGTCATTATTGCAAGAAGCCAGGAAGCTGGAGGATGGACTAGAGAAAGAGACCATAGAAGATGCAGACATTACAGGGATAGGAGAATCAGGAATGCCTAGAAAGACAAAATCTTTGGCTGAGAAATACTTTTCAAGTGGACCAAAATTGACAAGTCAAGAAAATGTCAAAGGTTGTGCTGGGTCTGCCGCTGGCCGATCCGAACAGCCCTTGCCTCGCTATCAGTCTCTCCCTTGGTGGGAGAGCAAATTGCCCAGATTCCTCTTTCCCTCCAGTCCCCATTGGGAGGAGATGGGGGAAGAGAGCTGTGAAGAGAGGTGAGCACACAGCTGGCCCCAACCAGCCCATTAAAGGACACTCAGACACGGCGGGTGTTCTGTCAAGCAGTTCCATTTATTATCACACAAGCACTTGCTTTTAAAGGCAAATGGGGAAGGGAGGTTTTTTACATCCTCTAATCAGCTTAAAGGTTACAAGAGCATGCATCCTGTCTCAATGCCTAGCTATTGCAATCACACAGTGTTCACGAGCGCAGAAGCTCATATTTGGCCAATAAGGGCTAAGGCAAGGTTCCCGCAGACACTCCCACCCTACTTCCTCCCTGTGCCATCTTAGGCTGCCACGTTAATATGCCCTTGTGGGCCCATAATGGCGCTGCTTGTAGTGTCACTTAAGATGGCGTTAGTTTTTAAGGCCTGACAAGGTAGGAACTGGTGAACCATGTGTCAATATCTTTTCCTCAGGCTAATCTGTCATTGTTCTTTCCTATGCTGATGCTACTTATTCTGCAATTTTCTCTGAAATGTCTCCCTTTTTATTTGGTGCTAGGCCGATACACATTACTGGTATTTTGGGTCTGTCTTCTACTTCTTTCTTTTCCTCTGTGGTTCCCATACAGATGGATACTTTGGATGAGAAATAGGTATTCTTATTTCCTACTGATTATCCCATAAATCAATTGGCAAAGACCGGCTGTACAATTTAAAAGCTGCCATATTCTGTATTGCAGATGAAGTGTTTTCAGAGCTCCTTTAGAAAAAGTCACCTGATTTTGTGACTATGTATGTGCTTTCTGAAAGAAAAAGGATACAGCAGAAAGTAGGAGTCTCATCCTCTGCTGGAAAAGTACCCTAATGGACACATATTGATGCATTCTTTCAGTATATTCATATTAGTTTAATTAGAGATATAGAACCAACAAAAATAGATACCAGAATAATCCATGGTAATATGTAAAACAACATCTTTTGTCAAGAGCTTAATAATATTATGTACATCTAAATAGCTAGAAAAGAGGATCTTGAATGAAATCATCACAAATATAGGATAAATATTTAGGTAATAGATATGCTATCTACCCTGAATGTATCATTACACAATATATACACATATTGAAACAACACACTGTATCACATAAATAGGTAAAATTAAAAATTAATTAATTAATAAAGAGCTTAATTAAAGAGAATAAAATTATTTATAAAATAATTAGTATACAAGGCATAATCTTAAAAGGGATCATTCATCCTGTAATACTCTCATAATTCTAATTAAAGGAAGGTAAATTTAAACAAATTAAACTGGCTATAGCCTCTCTCCCAGCTTTGATTTCAAATATTAAAAATCTCAATTTGATTTATCTGCTATTCCTGTTCATATTGCATATTTGATTATATTTACAGATGGGTCATGTACATGGGATAAAAATGGCCCATTTAAGGCTTATACTGTACTGACTTATAAAATCTTGGAATTTTATGTTTTGTCTGGAATTAAGACTGCACAAACAGATATGTTATCAGCAGTTACTAGAGCTGGAATTCTTGGTTTTGGACTTTACACACACACACACACACACACACGTACACACATGTACACACACAGTGTCTGTCATGAAACAGACAATTTTTTAAAAAAAGATATTTTTACTTTAATGATAATGAAAATATCTCATGAAAAATTGATAGCAGATCAGTCAAAGATTTTATAACTGCCTGCTCAGGTATCAGTAATTCATCACAGAGTTCAAACAGGGCAGAAGGATCCAGATTCTAAAGGCAATAATTTTTCAAACAGAGATGCAGAAGTTGCTGTTAAAACATGGCAGATCTCAAACTTAGAAGCTCCAGTGTTAATGTAATAAGATAGTTTGTTTAATTTTCAAAGAAAAAAATGCTTCTCAAAAGTAAGCAGAAAAATAGAATTCAAAAGGGTCTAAAATTTGTTTGACTGGATTATGAAATTACCTAAAAATAATTTCCATATCCCAATCTCTGTTAGTATTGTGTGTCATCAACAAAAGCATCCGAATAAAAACAATAAAGACAATAGACTCCAACTATGCCTACCAAAAATGATAAAAAAAATTGTTCAAGACATATTTAAGAGATGTGCTATTTGTCAACAGAATTCTTTATAGGGCATTTGCAAGTTAAGCACAGGAAGCTCTTCCTGACAAACTTTACCAGGAACCTGATGACATATGGATTTTATAGAATTAGTGCTTGTGAAAGGTAAGATATTTTATGGATTACTCTGTGTGTGATGTCCATATGACCTGAAGTCTTTCTCTTTTTAAAAGCTTATTTTCAGGTGATAGTAAAGGCCCTCCTAATTCACATGATTACCACTTTCGGGGTACCAGAATACATTAAGTATGACAGAGAAAGTCATTTAATTTTTACCGTTTTATAGGAATTATGAAAATGTTCACAGATCCCTACAAGTTTCAGTCCTCTGGAGAAGATAGGTGAATGAGTGAAACTTTAAAAAACTCATTGGCTGGAGAAAAGATGGTCTTTTCAACAAATGGTGTTAGAACAACAGGACATCCACACACAAAAAATGAATCTAGACACAGACCATACACTTTGTACAAAAATTAGCTAAACATTGATCATAGGCTTAAATGTAAAATGCAAAACTATAAAATTACTAGAGGATAACAGAAGAGAAAATCTGGATGACATTGGTTGTGGCAATGGCTTTTTAGGTGTAACACCAAAGGCATGATCTACAAAAGAAATAATTGATAAGCTGGATTCCATCCAAATTAAAACTTTTGATATACAAAAGACTGCAAAAAGTATGAGAAAACAAGCTACAGACTGTGAGAAAATATTCTCAAAAGATATATCTGATAAAGGACAACTATCCAAAATACACAAAGAATTCTTAGAACTCAATAATAAAAAAATGAACAACTCCAGTTTATATACTACCTAAAGAAACTCACCTCACTTGCAAAGACTCACACAGACAAATGGTGAAGGGATGGAAAAAGACATACCATGCCAGTGGAAACCAAAAACAAACAGAAGTAGCTATTCTTATATCAGATAAAATAGATGTTAAACCAAAAACTATTGAAAGAGAAAAAAAAAAGGTCATTTTATAATGATAAAGGGATCTACCCGTCAGGAAGATATAACAATCATAAATATAAATGTACCCAACATTGAAGCACCCAGATACATAAAACAAACACTATTAGACCTAAAGAAACAAACCCCAATAAAATAATAGTTGGGGATACTGTCACCACACTCTCACCTTTGAGCAGATCATCTGGGCAACACCTCAATAGGGAAACACAGGACTTAAACTATACTTTAGATCAGTTTTATTTGGCAGACATCTATAGAACATTTCATCCAACTACTACAGAATATATATTATTCTCTTCAACACATTGAACAGACTCAGGATAGACTATATGAAAGATCACAAATAAAGTCTCACCAAATTAAAAAAAAATGAAATAATTTCAAGTATCTTCTCAGACTACAATGGATTAAAACTAGATATTAATAACAAACAAAATTTTGGAAACTATACAATAAATGGAAATTAAACAACATGCTCCTGAAGGACCTATGATTTCAAGAAGAAATTAGAAAGTAAATAAAATAATTTCTTTAAACTAATGAAAATAAAGACACATTATACCAAACACAGTGGGATACTGCAAAAGCAGTACTAAAAGGGAAGCATATTGCAATAATGCTTACATGAAAAAAATAGAAAGACTTCAGATAAATGACCAATGTTACACCTCAAAGAACTAGAAACACAAAAACAATCCAGCCCACAAATTAATAGATACAAAGAAATAGTTAAGATCAGAGCAGAACTAAATTAAATGGAGACCAAAAATATGATTTTAAAAAGATCAATGAAAAACAATGTTGTTTTTTCAAGAAAATAATCAAAATAGATAAACCATTAGCTAGGTTATAAAAAAAAATGAAGAGAGAAGATGCAAATAACAAAAATCCAATATGAAAAGAGAGACATTACAACTGATACCACAGAAATAAAAAAGAATCATTAGAGAATGTTATCAACAACTATATGCTAACAAATTTGAAAACTTTAAGGAAATGGATAAATTTATGGACACATACAAACAACCCAGACTGAACCAAGAAGAAATAGAAAACCTGAACTGACCAATAATAAGCAACAATACTGAAGGAGTAATAAGCAGTATCACAACAAAGAGAACCCAAGGAATGGATGGCTTCAATGCTGAATTCCACCACACCTTTAAAGAGGAATTAATACCAATTCTCTTCAAACTATTCCAAAAATTTGAAACAGAGGCCATTATCCCAAACACATTCTATGAGGCAAGCATTAACCTGATACAAAAATTGAACAAAGATACAACAACAACAACAACAACAACAATAACAACAACAACAATGACTACTACAGGCCAACATACTTGATGAACATAGATGCAAAAGTCCTCATCAAATTACTACCAAACAAAATACAGCAACACATCAAAAAGATTGCACATTATGATCAAGTGGGATTCATCCCAGGGATGCAAAAATGGTTATACTTGATGAACATAGATGCAAAAGTCCTCATCAAATTACTACCAAACAAAATACAGCAACGCATCAAAAAGATTGCACATTATGATCAAGTGGGATTCATCCCAGGGATGCAAAAATGGTGCAACATATACAAATCAATAAATGTGATATACTACATTAGCAAAATCAATGACAGAAGCCATNAGATCAATGAAAAACAATGTTGTTTTTTCAAGAAAATAATCAAAATAGATAAACCATTAGCTAGGTTATAAAAAAAAATGAAGAGAGAAGATGCAAATAACAAAAATCCAATATGAAAAGAGAGACATTACAACTGATACCACAGAAATAAAAAAGAATCATTAGAGAATGTTATCAACAACTATATGCTAACAAATTTGAAAACTTTAAGGAAATGGATAAATTTATGGACACATACAAACAACCCAGACTGAACCAAGAAGAAATAGAAAACCTGAACTGACCAATAATAAGCAACAATACTGAAGGAGTAATAAGCAGTATCACAACAAAGAGAACCCAAGGAATGGATGGCTTCAATGCTGAATTCCACCACACCTTTAAAGAGGAATTAATACCAATTCTCTTCAAACTATTCCAAAAATTTGAAACAGAGGCCATTATCCCAAACACATTCTATGAGGCAAGCATTAACCTGATACAAAAATTGAACAAAGATACAACAACAACAACAACAACAACAATAACAACAACAACAATGACTACTACAGGCCAACATACTTGATGAACATAGATGCAAAAGTCCTCATCAAATTACTACCAAACAAAATACAGCAACGCATCAAAAAGATTGCACATTATGATCAAGTGGGATTCATCCCAGGGATGCAAAAATGGTGCAACATATACAAATCAATAAATGTGATATACTACATTAGCAAAATCAATGACAGAAGCCATATGATTATATCAAGACATACAGAAAAAGCATTTAACAAAATTCAGCTCCACTTCATGATAAAGACTCTCAACAAATTAGCTATAGAAGGAAAGTATCTCAACACAATAAAAGCCATATATGGCAAACCTGCCTCCAACATCATCTTGAATGGGAAAAAGCTGGAAAGCTTTTCCTTTAAGAACAGGACCAATACAAGGATGCCCACACTCACCACTCCTGTTTAAGATAGTATTGGAAGTGCTAGCCAGGGCAATCAGGCAGAAGGAAGAAATAAAGGGCATTCAAATTGGTAAAGATGAAGTCAAATTGCCCTTGCTGGCAGATGACGTGCTACTATATATATAGAAAATCCCATAACCTTTACTAAAATACTCTCAGAGGTGATAAATGAATTCGGTTAAGTTGCAGGATGCAAAATCAGTATACAAAAATATTCAGCATTTTTATACTCTAAGATACCACAAACAGAAAAAGAAATCACAAAAGTAAGCCCACTTACAATAGCCACTAAAATATAAAATATGTAAGAATAAATTTAACCAAGGAGGTGAAAAATCTGTACAATTAGAACTATAAATCATTTCTGTAATAAATTAAAGAGGATATAAAAACATGGAAACACATTCCATGCTCACAGATTGGGAGAATTAATGTGAAAATGTTTATACTACCCAAAGTGATCTACAGATTCAATGCAATCTCCATTAAAACACCAATAACATTCTTCACAGAAATAGAAAAAAAATGATCCTAGCATTCATGTGAAATAAAAAAAAAAAAAAAGACTGCAAATAGCAAAAGCAATCCTGAGGAGAAAAAAAAAAAAAAAAGGAAGCATAAAACTACCTGGCCTCAAATTATACTACAAAGCTAAAATAATCAAAACAGCATGGTAGTGGCATAAAAACAGACACATGGACCAATGGAAGTGAACAGAGAGCCCAGAAATAAATCCACTTCCTTGCAGCTAGCTGATCTTTGAAAAGGACACCAGGAACATACATTGAGGAAAGGACAGCCTCTTCAATAAATGGTGCTGGGAAGACTGGATATCCATGTGTAGAAGAATGAAACTAGACCCATACCTCTCACCATATACCAAAATAAACTTAAAATGGATTAAAGATTATAAATATAAGACGTGAAACTATAAAACTCTTAGAAGAACACAGGGGAAACACTTCAGGATATAGGACCAGGCAAACACTTGATGAATAAGACCTCAAAAGCATGGGCAACAGAAAAAAAAAAAAAAAGGATTATATCAAACAAAAAAGCTTCTGCACAGCAAAGGAAACATTAAGAGTTAAAAAGCAATCTACAGAATGGGAGAATATCTACAAACTATACATCCAACAAGGGATTAATATCCAGACTATACAAGGCACTCAAATAACTTCACAGTAGAAAAAAACAAACAAACAAACAAAAACAAAAACAAATGTCCTGATTTAAAAAAAGGCAAAGGAGCTGAATACATATATCTGAAAGAACATACAAATGGCCAACAGGTA
>NW_007735248.1:59451-65473 GCF_000696425.1 Galeopterus variegatus | reverse complement strand
TTAAAAAGCAATCTACAGAATGGGAGAATATCTACAAACTATACATCCAACAAGGGATTAACATCCAGACTATACAAGGCACTCAAATAACTTCACAGTAGAAAAAAACAAACAAACAAACAAAAACAAAAACAAATGTCCTGATTTAAAAAAAGGCAAAGGAGCTGAATACATATATCTGAAAGAACATACAAATGGCCAACAGGTACATGAAAAAATGCTCAGTGTCACTAAGTATCAGGTAAATGCAAATCAAAACCATCTGGAGATATTATCTCACCCCAGTTAGACTGGTCATTCTCCAAAGACGGAGAATAACAAATGCTGACAAGGATGTGGAGACAGGGAAACCCTTGTACATTATTGATAGTACTGTAAATTAGTAAATTAGTACAGCTATTATGGAAAATGGTATGGAGGTTTCTCAAACAATTACTGTTAGAAGTGACTTATGATCCAGCTATCTCACTGCTATGTATATACCCAACGGAATGGTAATCTTCATATCAAAGGGATATCTGAACTCCAATGTTTATCACAGCTTTATCTACCATAGCCAAGATATGGAACAAATTAAAGGTCCATAGATGGATGATGGGATAAGGAAAATGTAGCATATATACACAGCAAAATATTACTCAGCCACAAAAAAGAAAGGGGGATGGTGGTTATTGGGGAAGGAGGTTATTAGGGAGAAATTGGTTAAGGGTCACAAAGAATATTTTTTTAATGATGAATATACTAATTATCCTGATTTAATAATCACATATTTTACACACATATTGATATGTAATTCTGTATCCCACAAATATGTATAATCAATTATGTTTCAAAAAAATAGTAAATAAAAGGAACAACTCAATTAAAAAGTGGCCAAAAAACCTGTACATTCACTTCAATAAAGAAGATATACAAAAAATGGTCAACATCATACATCATTAGGAAATTGAAATTAAGGAGCCAGCCCGGTGGCACACTGCTACAGTGCGCCGCTTGGGAGTGCGGCGGCACTTCCGCCGAGGGTTCAGATCCCACATACAGACCGGCCGCTCACTGGCTGAGTGAGGTGCGGGGGCAACACCGAGGGTTGCGATCCCGTTGCCGGTCCCGGTCCGGTACGGGCGCGACACTGAGGGTTGCGATCCATTGCCGGTCATGAAAAAAGATAAAAAAAAGGAAATGGAAATTAAGAGGACAATGAGATACCACTACACACACATTAGAATGACCAAGTCCAAAACACTAACAATACCAAATGCTAGCAAGAATGTGAAACAATAGGAACTCTCAGTCTTTACTGGTGGAAATGCAAAATACAGCCACTTGGGAAGATACTTTGACAGTTTCTTAAAAAAGAAACATAACCTACTGCTACCATATGATCCAGCAACCATGCCCCTTGGTGTTTACCCAAATGATTTTAAACTTAGGTCTACACAAAACCTGTACATAAATGTTTATAGCAGCCTTATTCATAATTGCCAAAACTTGGAAGCACCCAAGATGGTCCTTCAGTAGGTAAATGTATAAACTGTAGTATATCCAGACAATAGAATATTGTTCAGCATTAAAAAGAAATGAGCTATCAGGCTGTGAAAAGACATGAAAGAAACTTAAATCCCTATTACTAAGTGAAAGAAGCCTGTAGTATATCCAGACAATAGAATATTGTTCAGCATTAAAAAGAAATGAGCTATCAGGCTGCGAAAAGACATGAAAGAAACTTAAATCCCTATTACTAAGTGAAAGAAGACAATGCAAAAAGTCTCCATATTGAATGAGTCCAGCTACATAACATTCAAAAAGGAGCAAAACTATGGAACCAGCAAAAATATAGTGGTTACTGGGTGAGGGTAGAAGGAGGAATGTATAAGTGGCATAACCAAAAGGGATTTGGGGGACAGTGAAACTACTCTGTATGATACTTTCATGGTGAATGCATGTCATTATGCATTTGTCAAGACCCACAGAAAGTACTTGCACAACACCAAAAGCAAACACCAATGTAAACTATGGAACTGAGGGGATAATGGTGTTTCAGTGTAGGTTCATTGACTAACGAATGTACCACTCTGATGTGGGATTGAGAGTATAGGGAGGATTTTTATATGAAACCTCTTTGTACTTTCCACTCAACTTTGCTGTGAACTTAAGACCACTCTGAAAGAATAAAGTCTATTAGGAAAGAAAAGTCACTGGCTAAGATTATTCAACCCACTGTGTTAACATAACCTAGGACTTTACCACTAGACGTATTAAAAAAAAAAAAAAAAAAAGACTGACACCTTCAAACAAGCATAAATCTCTCTCTAAGTTTATGTGTGGGAAACTGCTATGGTTTGAATTGAGTCTCCCAAAGGTTCATATATCAATGCCCACTGTAACATGATAATTTAAAGGTGGAGTATTTAAGAGGTGATTAGATTGTGAGGACCATGCTCTAGTGAATAGATTGGTCCATTCATGGAGTAATTAGTTGATGATTTAAATGTCTGTAAATGGGCTTGTTAATAGCTTTATAAGGAGAGCAAGTGAGCAGGTTAGCTCACTTTGCAAGGTTATAACCTCATTTTGCAAGGTTATATCCTGCATCACTGCAGAGAGTCACCACCAAGAACAAAAAGGCCCTCACCAGATGTGTTTCCTGGACTTTGTACTTCCCAACCTCTGAAACTGTAAGAAATAAATTTTATTTCTTTGTAAATTACTCAATTTCAGGTATTCTGTTATAGGCAACAGAACTGGACTAATACAGAAGCCTATGAGTTTAGGTCTGAGACCATGCCCTGTGCTTACTTTAACTGAATCCATTCACTCTCATGTTCAATACTTAAAAGGACTTGTTTCTTCCCTAGATACTCTGAGACATAAAATCATAAGAACCTGTAAAGACAAGTTGAAAGAAGTCTGCCACACCTATAGACAAGGAATTTTCATCTACATACATGTGTTCTGCTGTAAAGACCAGCTGTCACCACACTGAGAGAGACTCTGATCTCCCAAGCTAAAACATGGGAAGTGAGCTCCTCAGAAACACTGAACTGCAGTTGCCAAAAATAACTTAACTTCTCTGGGGTGGCTGGTATTAGCACTTAACTGAAAGGTAGTATTCTAGCAAACTTATTACTGTTCTCATAGACTACTTTACAGTCCTCTACATAGTAAAGTTATTTCAATTCCTTTAAGAATGATATTTTACTAGAAAATAAGTATGTTATTTGTTACATTACTTTTTCTTTCTTTATTCCCAGTAATAATCTTATAATCTCCTTTCTGATCGGTTATAAACTGTCCTCTCAGAATAAACAGGGTCTGGGCTTATAAATCCAACAATCTCTACCTGATTATTGATAGAGTAAAAGTGGACCATCTTTATTAGTAATTTTTGAGAATAAAGTGAAAATAATTAATATAAATACCATTACTCAAGCCCTAAATTTGATGCAGAAATGTTTTGTTAACTGGTTGATTTCTGCTTTGCCTTCCACCGATTTGTCACCCCTCTTCCCCTGGGTGACGGAGCCACAAAGGATTACTCAAAGCCCATCTCTTCTGAGCAGTGAGAAGCCCTGAAGTGGTTAATCTCTTGGAACCCTCAAGAGAGAGGCATTCCTTTCATTTGGCAAATTAACCACTAATTGGGGTTCTCTTCCCACAATTGTTCTCCAGACCAGGAAGTTACAGGAAGAGAACATAGGTGGGGTTATAGTTTAACAATATAGGCTGGTGACATTCAGTAAAACAAGCAAAGTGACATTCCATAAGGCAATTTAAGTGATCCACCAACAAAAGCTTGATCTTAGCAACTGTTCCTTCTCCCTACACAGATTCCCAGTATCTTCACATATCAATAAGTAATTTGTCTGTCTTTGAACCAGCACCCTTGCCGTGTTACAATTCTTTATCTTATAACAGAGACTATAGCCTGGGAAAAATTTCCTGCTTTTTGCAAGGTCAACATTTTATATGTACTTTTAAGAAGTTAGACTAAACCTGAAAGTACAAGAAACTAGGCCCTGTGAAATATATTTCCTTTACAGTATACTCCACAGTTGATTTGAAGGGTAACATAGGAAAGAAAAAAAAAATACTAACATACATACAGAAATCTGACACTTCCAGGTACAGAACTGCAAAAGACAGAGCTAATGTGGCTGGATTAATTTTGGGAGGCAAGTTCTCTCCAGTCCCAGCATAGAGAGATAAACAAAGATGAATACCTGCTGTTCATGGAGATTTAGTTGAGAGTTAAAATAGCATAATTATTGATTAAGTCTCAGTGTTATAAGAAAACAAAACAACAAAACAAACAAACAAAAAACAAACAAAAAAGCCTATATGGTGGCTTTGTTCCAAGACTTAAAACTACTAGAGCCATATGAAGTAAACACTGGAAGTTCAATCTATACATTTCAGTGGACACCCCATAATGAAACTCTAATACTAAACATTGGCCATAGGTGTCTTAGCTTTTTACATCTAGGAATGATTATTTGGGAAGATAGAACAGTTATTAAAAACCTATGTTGTCATCTAAATGTGAAGGAATTTATGAGATTGGCTGAAATTCAGGAGAAATTTACTGTAAATTGGTGTAAAATGCTGTTTTTAGGTGGATCAAGAAGATGGTGAAAATGAAATATTGGATTTAGCAACTTGAGATTGTTAGTAATCCTATCACACCTGTTTTGGTGGGGTGGGGGTTGAAAACCCCACTGGAGTGGATTTAAGAGAACAGTTTCAATGAGGTGGTCAAGTGTAAAGATTGGACTTTTGGAACTGGCTTCTAGTAAAAAAAAAAAAATCACAACCCACGGAAGCTAATTGAGCACATCACTTCCAAACACCATGTTGGATAATTTGAAATGGGCTTTGACAGATGGAAATTGGCCCTAGTGGGATTACATATTTATACCATGAACCTCAGTAAACACTTTAAATCAGAGTTCTGTTCTCTGGAAAGCTGGTTGTTAAACATTTACCAGCATACCACTGAGCGAAAATCAGATGAGAGTGAGTTTAAAAGACTGGGAAAAAAGGGCAACTAGTAAAAATTATGTTCTTAAGAGATTTTGCTCCCAAGAGGAACAAGGAAATTGAGCAGAAGCTGCAAAAACAGTGTGATTAAGAGAGGTGTTATAGTTATTTGAGGTGTTCATTCTGGGTTTTTTTGTCCTATAGAGGAAATAATAGCCTTAGGCAAACAGATTGAATGCTTCAGACAATAGGAGAGTGATTTGACAGAAAACAAAACGAAAAATTTCAGGAGTGACTGCCTGGGTCTGTAGGAAGCGATGGGACTCAGTGTGTACAAAGGGGTTGGGATTAGGATAATTAAACAGGAGCCTCTGGAGTTATCAAGTCATAATGTGGAGGTGGACAGAGCAACTCAGTACAATTGCAGACAGGTGGGCAGAGTAAGGTCATGGAGGATCGCTTCTGATTTCATTCTGAACTCTGTGCATGCATACTAAGAAATATTTTAATATGTTACACTAAAATCTTAACCCACTGTGCTACATTTGTATATTTAAGAGCACCACAAATTGTGCCACTTCTCCCAGTAGTCCATAAAATGTTTTACTTTGAAGGGTGATATGATGTGACTTTTGTACAGAGTTCAGAAGTTCTCTAAACTGTGTTAAGTTAATTTAACTCACACCAAAAAATAACAGCATTGGTAATTAATTTTCCAACCTAACCTATCAGTGGCTACTTCAATGAACATATACTCCAGTTTGTTTGCTATTAGTGACTGCTTGAAAAAAAAATTATATTCGCTAACATACCCTGTAGACAAATGACCAATGCCAATTTAGATGTCTATTGAGAACAGAAAAAATTATATTTTTCAGTTTGACTACATATGCAATTTTAAGAAAGAATACATATGCATGCACACACATATACACAAGAATATACATATACACACATATATATATACATATCATATATATATCACATACATATATCCACTTATGTAAATAGAATAACTCATTTTGTTAAATAAACAGTATCTTAT